>NC_025999.2:67364832-67377332 GCF_000442705.2 Elaeis guineensis
GGGAAAAAAAATTCAGCCAAAAATAGAAAGAAAATAGGGTATTCTTTTTGATAGATTTTTCAGTGAAATTGACAGTCGGTGGCCATGCATGAAGGCATGGAAAGAAGGGAAAAAAGAGGAAGAAGGGTTGGGCTTACCTCGGGCTCTGGTGACGTCTCTAGAAATGGTTTTAGGTGGGCATAATGAGGGTAGTCTATGATTTCAAAGGAAGAAAAGAGGGAGAAAGAAGAGAGGAGAGGGCCGGGCTCCTTGTGGATGGCTTTGGAGGGGGAAGGAGAGGATTTATAGAGGAGTTTTCAAGGGTTTTGGCAGCCCTAGGAGTTTGAATCCTAGTCGAACATGGTGGAGAAGAAGACTCCCTTCATCTCAATTTTTTTTTTTTTTTTTGTTTCTATGGGCTGGGTGTGGGCTAACCTGTGATATCCCGAATCAAGAATGTGGTGGCTTGAGGAATTTGCATTCACATTTGGCATTCATTAATATATGTGGCATAGTATTTTATTCATGATATGCTTGAGCATTTGAATCTTAATTGATTAATATTAATGAAGTATAAATTTGTTTGGCACTTAAGGAAGAAATTAATTAAGAGATTAAATTAATAATAGTGACACTGAAGTTAATCTTGGTGGTTATTGAGCATAAAATGAGTTGGTATTTTGAAGGATGTTTGAGGTAATATATATAAGTGTGGTAGTTTAGTGGTACACATTCATGATCAATAGCAGTTTCTGTTACTTAGTCGACTCAGATGGGGATTGAGTTGTCTAAGTCTCAAGTTAGCCAACTCAGTCTCAGTGAGTCGACTAACTTGTGGCCAAATAGAAAGTTGAGGTTTTGAAAAATCTGTGGCAGCATGCGGGAGGGTCGACCCAATTTCGATTTGAGTCAACTAAGTTTTGTGGTGAGTCAACTTAGTCTCAGATGAGTCGACTCTGCTGTGAAAAAATAGTGAGACTGGATGGATCCCAGATGTCTTAAAATTCTAATTTAAAAAGGATTCTTAAGGGGATAACTCAACAGCTTCATATCATAAAGAAAGAGTTAAAAATTTTCTTAGCAGCACCTCAGCATATGCATTAGTTGCTAGCTTTTCATGTGTTTGACAAGTGGCAAGCTACTCCCTTAATTTATTTAATTCCAAGCCTTAACCATCAGTTTCCCTTTGCTGCTATTTTAGTTCTTTAGTTAAAATAGAAAAGAGAGAGAGCGAGAGAGAGGGGGGCTGGAGAAGATAATATTCTCAGTCAAAAATCAAGAGGAATTCAGCTAGAAAGGTGATTTTGATTTGAAAAAAAAAGATTGCTGAAATTGCTGACAGTGGGAAAAGAAAGAAACTTATGTTGATTGCAGTAGGGTTTAACCACTTGAGATAAGAATTTTAATCTCTAAATTAGATTTAAACTAAACCTTAAATAATTACTATTAGATTTGATGTTTTGATGAATCAAATTAGAAATTTAAACTTGAATTGGAGGATGAATTGCTGCTGCCAATTTTACTGAAACCAATCTGAAATATTTCAATAAATGGGTTGGAATTTGTGTTGGCTGAACTTGGGATAAATTATGAAAAGAAAATACAGTTGAATTGCTGAAAATTCTTGAGTTTATATTGAGATTTAGCTAAACTTAAAGTAGGGTAATATAATAGAATAAAAATAAAAGTTAGAAGGGCTAAAGAATAAGCATAAAAGCAAAGCATGCATTCTCATATTTATGTATCATATAAGTACTGCATTAATAAGTGTGTACCAACTTTATAGGATAGGAAGAGGGCTTAAGGGGTGCTTTGGGTGAATCAAGCACCAAGATGGTGCAGTAGTTATCAAGAGATGAGTGATTTTCTATCTAACTTTGGTAGTTTCTTCATTGTATTTTGTTATGAAAGAGATTAACTTTGGTAAAAAAGTTAGATTTATGTTATTTTACAGTTTATATATGTATATGCAAGTATGGAAACAGAAAGTATTCTTTTATTGAAATGTTGTTAAAGAATATGAATGTGTATGTGTATGTATAACCAGTTTGGACAGCATAGTATTTTGGTTTGAAAATATTTTCAATTAGCTTATTAGCTTGAGAAAATCTATTGAGCTTTCATTTAAAAAGGCTACCCATAAGAGTGATCAACCTATCGGATGTGCCACAATATCAGCCTTTTAAATAGCAGCACCACAAATAGCAGAAAAATATTATAAATTTAGCATATCTGGTGGGGCTCAGCAGTATCAGTTACCATGTATCGGCTGTTCATGAGAGTAGTGCCCTATGGTATAATCAATAGTAGCCCAGCAGTGTTTTCTCAGCAAAATGGTTTATTACATGATTTTATTCTTGTTTGGCATATAAAAATTTTGAAAGTATATTAGTATTATTAGTTATATGCTATACTAAATATTAAAGCTAAACTTTTCTGTTTCTCCATTGTTAGATGGATTATCCATTCACTGAGACTTAGATTTCATTTTCCCTCACTTTTTTTATTATAGATTTGGAGCATTTTAGTCAGACATAGAAGTAAAGCATCAGCATCTTTATCAGCATTCATACTAGAAGAGGTTGGTTGTGTCAGCTAGAGAGAGGAGCTTTTTGGTTGTGTTAGTTATGAGAAGAGCATTTTGGGATATGTTGTATCTTTTGAATTTGTTCGAACTAGAAAATATTAATGTATTACACTTTAAACCATGTGTATTAAGTTATGGAATGATGAATAAAAGCTTAAAGTTGCTTTTGAGTTATGTTGAGTTGACTTAAGAATTCTGTTTGATTTGAATTATAGTAGGATATGGTAGATGAACAGGATTTACTAGTAGCTTATGAACCACGACATAAGATGCTAGCAAAACTCTGCTCATCTGTTGCACCCTTGCTCGATTTAGAGAGTGGGGTGTGATATTTAGTGATATTAGAGTAAAAGTAGTAGATTGCATGGGCATATGCATAGCATAATTATTTTTAATTTTGTTGCCTGGCTAGATAATTAAAAAAAAAAGAAGCAGAAAAAGGGGACGAGTGGTCTTCGACTCAGCTTGATTTGGTTCTAAGTCAGCTCGATGCCATGCCAGTCATGCGTGCCAGCTTTAGAATGTGCCGAAGATGACTCTAATCCATCTTGAGTTGACTCAATTTCTTTAAGTGATCTTTTTGCATAGAATTTATCCCCAATTCATGTCTAATTTGCTCAAGGTGTTTTTAGTTGGTTTCAATCCCATTTTAATGGTGTTTTCCATCTACAAAAATATTTCTAAGAAAAAAATTTGAAAGATGATAGTATACTTTTATGTTTTAATATTTGATCATCATCAAAATCAGATTAGTGAATTTGATTGTCTCAATTATATTTTGCAAGAAGATGGTACAGACAAGATTAGAATTTGGTGGAGAACAACCACCAATGGGTAATAGAGACCGAGGATGAGCCCCAGGTAGGGGTAGAGGCCAAGGTTGGGGTAGATCAAGAGGAGTTGATAGGGATGGCCAACCTCATAAGATATCATCTTGTGCTTCATCTTCTTGTTAGAATTTGATGCCTCAAGATTCGGTCTATACTGAGCCCACAGCAAGGTCCGTGATGATAAACAGAGTTCAACAAGTCTAAGATCAGCCTAAATAGAGTTCGGATGAAGAAGTTATAGTCAAAGAAAATCTGCACAGAGATCGGAGTAGTGGAGGTCGGTGGCGAGCCAGCAGAGCTAGCATGTGTGGCGGCATGGGGGACGGTCACAAGCGCACGGCCCAGCATGTGGTGCACAGCCCAGGCCCTGGCCCAGGTGGATGCGTGTGTGGGTGCGGCCCAAGCCCAGGCAAGCCACGCCTGCACGCGGCCCACACGGGACTCTCATACGGTCCACATGTGGTACATGGTACATGGACTCTCCTGCATGCGACCCGCTTCTCATGGTCCACCATAGATCGATGGCATTTTGGAGCCATTTCTCATAGTCCACGGTACTATTTCATGGATCGATGCGTGATCGAGTGGTTGTGGATGATTCTGGTCATGATTAGACGGTTGTCGGTGGTTCTAGGAAGATCTGTGGGCGTGTAGCATGTGATGAGGCATGATCGAATGGTCCAAGGATGAGCCGATTGAGATCTGATGGTTCACAGGCATGTTCGGGTGATAATCGGAGTGCATATCCGATCAAGGCTCGGATTCAGTTATTTAAAAAGGCCTATGGCAGCGAACAGAGGGCAGCACAGCATGGTGTGTTCGGTCGAGGACCCAGAGCTGCAACAGACTGAGAGGAGTTGACAGAAAGTAAATGTAGGGGTGCTTTAGGCAGACTGTCAGGCAGTAGATAGCAGTCGCTTTGAGAGTTTATGGGGTCTTCTTAGAGAGAGAGCTTTTGTGAGGGAGAGCTTCTTATGAGGGAGAGATTGGGTATACGAAGGTTGAGGGTATGATCTCCTCTTGTAATTTTTTTTCATAGTGAAGCTTGCATGCTTCGTAGAGATGAGCCTTTTAGCTAATCCACATATTTGATTGTGTCTTTATTTTATTTCTTCTTTTTTTCTGCTATAATGCGTGGTATCAAAAAGATCCTATGGAGGTGGTGTCCTGGCCAGACATCTTAAACAAGTGGATCAGAGCCAGGCAATACCAGGATGTAGGTTGCGACGGTAGTAATCAAGATTAAAGATAGAGAAGATAGGCTAAATCAAGATGGAGATCAACGGATTTGATAGAAAAATAATTTCTCCTTGTGACAGGCAAGGATGAATGATGTGCTCATCCAGCAAGGATTGATCGATGCTCTCTTGTGTGAGGAGAAGCCGACTGTCATAGAGGTACAGGATCGGAGGCGGCTTTAGATGCAGATGGTGAGTACCATCCACATATACTTGGTGGATGAGATGGTGATATATATACTTGGTGAGATTTTTTTGATGGTGCTGTGGTCGAAGCTCGAAGAGTTGTACATGGCGAAGTCTCTCACCAATACTCTCTTCCTCTAGAGATAGTTCTATCAACTACGGATGATTGAGGGACAAAGCATGTAGGAGCATCTCAGTCACTTTTAGAAGATCCCCACCGACTTTCTCGACGTTGGCGAGAAAGTTGAGGAGAAGACTAGGGTGCTGGTCTTGCTAGCATCGCTTCTCTTTTGTATGAGTCTTTGGTGACTACTCTTCTAATGGGAAAGAGCACCATCAAGATGGATGAAGTCACTATGGTGATTCTTCAGAATGAGATTCTCAGGAGGGAGAATCCAGCTTTGAGCTCAGGCGGTGGCAGCTCAGCTTTGACAGTTTCTGGAGGAGAAGAAGATGATAGATGGAGCGATAAGAGATCGCGACGAGAGTGGTCCAAGTCTAAGATGAGGGACTTGAGCAAGATCAGCTGTTATCGATGTGATGAGTTGGAATATCTAGCCAGAGATAACTCTCAACTCAGGGATAGGATGAGGGCTACTGCAGCGACGGTTAGTAGCGAGTCAGAAGATGATGTCATGGAGATATCTAATGAGGTATCTACTTCTTTTTAGTGATAGATTTTAGATTCTGCGTGCACCTATCATATATGTTGCAGAGAGGAGCAGTTTGACTCTCTGAAGAGCAATGAAGGTACTATTTATCTATTGGATGGATAGAGCTGTATGATCAGAGGTATCAGGATGGTTAGCTAAAGGACATATGATGGTGTAGTGAAGATTAGCCTATATTTGCCCATCCATGATCAGCAGGTGATTGCCCAGGGCATGGGGGCAAGGAGATCCAAAAGCTCTTAGCATTAGAAGGATATCGAATGTCGAGTTGAGGTGGAGATTGTTAGAATTTAATATCTCAAGAATCGATCTATATTAAGCTCATAATGAGGTTCATGATGACAAACGGAGTCCAACAAGCCCAAAATCAGCCTAAACGGAGTTTGGATGAAGAAGTTACGGTCGAAGAAAGTCTGCATGAAGATCAGAGCGACGAAGGCTGGCGGTGGTCGGTGGAGTGCAGGACGGCTGCGAGCATGTGGCCAGCATGTGAATAAGTGGGTGCATGTAGTGCACGGCCCAAGCCTAAGCAGACGTGCGTGTGGGCACGATCGAGGCCCAAGTGGGCACGTGCAGGTGCAGCCCGCGTGAGACTCTCACACGGTCCATGCATGGTGCATGTACCGACAATCCATAGGGGCCACGGTGGATTGAATGGGTATTTTTTGCCCACTTCTCATGGTCCACCATGGATCGATGGTGTTTCGGAGTCATTTCTCACGATCCACAATACTATTTCATGGATCGATGCGCGATCGGATGGTTGTGGATGATTCTGATGGGGATTGGATGGTTGTCGATGGTTCTAGGGAGATTAGCAGGCGTGTAGCATTGATGAGTTATGTTCGAATAGCCCAAGGATGAGCCGATCGAGATTTAATAGTTTAGAGACATGTTTGGGTGATAATCAGAGTGCATATCCGATCAGGGCTCGAATTCAATTCTTTAAAAGGGCCTGTGGCTTCGAACAGAGGGCAGCACAGCATGGTGTGTTCGATCGAGGACCCAGAGTAGTGGCAGACTGAGAGGAGCCGATAGAGAGCAGAGGTAGGGGTGCTTCAGGCAGACTATTAGGCACCAGACAGTGGTCGCTTTAGGAGTTCAGAGGGTCTTCCTAGAAAGAGCTTTTGTGAGGGAGAGCTTCTTGTGAGGAAGAGATTGGATGTATGAGGATTGAGGGTGTGATCTCCTCTTATAATTTTTTCTTTTTCATAGTGAAGCTTGCATGCCCCATGGAGGTGAGCCTTTTGGCTGATCCATGTATTTGATTATGTTTTTATTTTATTTTTTCTTTCTTCTTGCTACAATACATGGTATTGAAAAGGTCCTGTGGAGGTGGTGTTCTGGCCAGACATTCTTAACACTTTTGCTCTGAGGGTAGAGATAGAGGGTTCACAGTTGCATGAGCATGTGCATGATTCTCCATCCATTACACCAGCATCAGTACTTCCAGCACAGACACAGGTACCCATTTCTGGATTGAAAGAACTGATAGGTATAATTACTCAAGCTATTGCTGTTGCTGTAACCTCTGCTCCTAATTTTCAATCTCAAAATTTAGACAGAGAAAGCAATTTTGAAAGGGCTAGAAAATTGGGGGCAACAGAATTTTCAGATACTACAGATCCAATAGAGGCAAAGAATTGGTTTCAGAGAATAGAGAGGATGTTTGCATTAATGAAGAGTACTGATGAGCAAAAATTAAGCATTGCAATTTTTCTACTGAAAGGTCGAGCTCGATAATGGTGGAAATCCTACGTCGACAGGCAGTTGCAAGGTTTCGTTATTTTTTAGAATGATTTTAGAAGAGAATTTTATAAGCAGTATTACTCAACTGTATATCAGGATTAGAAGAGAAGAGAATTCTTTAGTTTGACATAAAAAAAATGATAGTAGTTGATTATGAAGCTAAGTTTACTAAGCTATGTCACTTTGCTCCAGCATTCATAGCAGATGAGAAAGAAAAATGTCGACTGTTTCAGGATGGGTTGCACCTTGAGATCAAAGTAAAAATGAACATGCACAATTATGGTAATTTTACAAAGTTGATTGTGAGAGCCATTAGGGCGGAAGAGATTGAAAAAAAATTCTATAGCTGTAGGCAGGAAAAGGGCAAGAGAAATGTGCAGAGTTTCTTCATGGGTATAGGGAGAAATCAGCCATCAAAGATGATTAATACTTTTGGACAACCCAATCAGAATTTCAGAGCATCAATAGAGTCAGACATGGATTCTTTTGCTTTTACCAGCCCAGAATAGAAGAGGATAGAACAAAGATTTATGTCACAGTCAGCAAGAAGTAAGGTGACAGGAGGAAGGGAGAACCAGGATAGCTCTAATAGGGGTGCCAGTCCAGTTGCTACTTCACCAAGCCAAGTCTCTCAATGTGCAAACTGTAGGAAGTTCCATTCTAGAGAATATAGAAAATGATTTGGAGGATGTTTTGGGTGTGGATTAATGGGTCATCAGAGGAAGGATTGCCCTAAAAATGCTCAAGCTAAGGGTCTTCCACCAAGGCCAAATGCTCCACAGGGATTTCAAGCTAGGGGTAGCAATTACATTGCTAATGCATAAGTAAATAAGGTGGGGACTAGTACCAGTAGGTAGGATGCTATACCAGGCAGGCCGAGAGCTGAAGCAAGAGTGTTTGCGATGACTAGATAGGAGGCGCAAGCTACTCCCGATTTGGTGATAGGTATATTGTCCATATTTGATCATAATGTATATATACTAATTGACCCTGGGTCCATACATTCATATCTGTCACCTACATTTTTCATATATGTCAATAAGAGTTTGAGTCAATTAGACTGTAGTTTGGTGGTATCTATGCTAGTGGGAGAGCCATTTATTGCAGATCAGGAATAGATTGCTTGGTTTGAGTGGATGAGCATAAGCTAGCAGCAGATTTGATTTTCCTGGATATGCATGATTTTGATGTTATTCTAGGTATGGATTGATTATCTGCATATTGAGCAATGGTAGATTGTTTTAGAAAGGAAGTGATTTTTCAGACCCCAGATGGCAGAGAGGCATATTTTTTGGGGGAACATCATGTACTTTCCTCATATGTAATTTCAGCCTTGATATCTAGTAAATTACTTAGAAAAGGGTGTAAAGCTTATCTAGCATGTATGGTCACTACTGAAGCAAGCAAGTCGAATCTAGTAGATATTCTAGTGGTTTGTGAATTTTTAGATGTTTCTTCAGAGAAACTTCCGAGATTTCTACCAGATAGAGAGATTGAGTTTGGCATTGATTTGATTTTGAAAATCAGATCGATATCTAGAGCACCATATAGAATGGCTCTGGCAGAACTAAGATAGCTCAAGACACAGTTGCAAGAGTTACTGGACAAGGGGTTTATTAAGTTGAGTGTTTCATCTTGGGGAGCTCCTGTATTATTTGTTAAAAAGAAAGATATCATCATGAGGTTGTGTGTTGATTATCGACAGCTTAATAAGATAACCATCTGGAACAATTATCTGCTGTCACATATTGATGATCTGTTTGATCAGCTCTAAGGGGCTAAAGTATTTTCAAAAATAGATATCAAATCAGGATATCATTAGCTTAAGATCAGAGAAGAGGATGTATCGAAGATAGCCTTTCGAACCAGGTACGTCTAGTATGAATTTTTGATAATGCCATTTGGTTTGACAAATGCTCTGATAGCTTTTATGGATTTGATGAATTAGATGTTTCAGCAGTATTTGGATAGATTTGTGGTTGTCTTTATTGACGATATACTGATATACTTGAGAGATAAAGTAGAACATAAAAAATATTTGAAAATTTTTTTACAGATGCTTCGAGAAAAATAGTTGTATGCTAAGTTGAGCAAGAGCGAGTTTTGGCTGAACAAAGTGATTTTTCTTGGCCATATGATTTCAGCAGAGGGTATATTGGTTGATCCATAAAAAATTGGTGCCATTGTGAATTGGGGGCCACCCACCAATTCAATAGAGGTGAGAAGTTTTTTGGGTTTGGCAGGTTATTACCAAAGATTTGTTGAGAATTTCTCAATTATTGCATCCTTAATGACAAAATTACTTCGAAACAATATTCAGTTTGGGTGGACTGATGAATGCCAAAACAGTTTTGATGAATTGAAAAAATGGTTGACCATAGCTCCAGTACTTACTTTTCCTTCAAGTGGTGGAGGTTATGTGATATACAGTGATGCTTTCTATAAAAGTTTAGATTGTGTGTTGATGTAGAATAGAAAGATAATTACTTATACTTCTCGATAGCTTAGACCATATGAGTTAAATTATCCTACTCATGATTTAGAGCTTGCTATGGTTGTATTTACTCTTAAGATATGGAGACATTATCTATATGGGGAGAAATGTTAGATATTCATAGATCATAAGAGTTTGAAGTATGTACTAATCCAAAAGGAGATAAATCTTAGATAGCAAAGCTGGATGGAGCTTATCAAAGATGATGACTATACAACTGAGTATCATCCTGAAAAAGCTAACGTGGTAGCAAATGCATTGAGCTGAAAGTCCACAGCCACTTTGTCTCATATTAAGGCCATGTTTTTGCCATTAATGGTAGAGTTGAGGGTGTGGGATGCCAAATTGTCAGTGAGAGAATCCAGAGCTTTGTTAGCTAATTTTTGGATTAGACTTATATTGATTGATGAGATACATAAAGCTAAAACTCAAGATCCTCAATTAGTGAAGATTATAGATACTATTCAGAATGGATCTCAAGTAGATTTTTATAGTTAGGAAGGATGGTACTTTAATGTATGAAAGTCATATATGTGCTCCAGAGGTAGGAAATCTTAAAAAGTAGATAATGGAGGAAGCTCACTGTTTAGCTTATGCCATGCATCCGAGAAGCACTAAGATGTACCGAACTATCAAGCAAAATTATTGGTAGAATGGTATGAAGAGAGAGATAGCTGAATATGTATCTAGATATTTGGTGTGCCAAAAGGTAAAGATAGAATATTAGGGCCCAGTCGAAAAGTTGTAGCCACTTCCTATTCTGAGTGAAAGTGGGAGTACATCATAATGGACTTTGTTTCAGGTCTCTCAAAAACAAGGAAGGGTAATGATGTAGTATGGATGATTGTTGACAGATTAACCAAGTCAGCCACTTTCTCCCTATCAAGATGACTTTTTCATTGGATAGATTGGTAAAGCTATATATTGATGAGGTTATTAGCAGGCATGGGGTTCCTATTTCAATTATGTCCGACAGAGATCCTAGATTCACTTCATGATTTTGGCCAGATTTGCAAAAGGCTTTGGGTGCCAAATTGAGTTTCAGTACTGCTTTCTATCCACAAACAGATGGATAGTCAAAGAGAACTATTCAAACTTTAGAAGATATGCTGTGGACTTGTGTTGTAGAGTTTTCAGGCAGTTGGGATGAACATTTGCCGCTAATGTAGTTTGCATACAATAATAGCTATCACTCCAGCATAGGCATGGCACCATATGAAGCTTTATATGGTAGAAAGTACAGAACTATGATGTATTGGGATGAAGAAGGGGAAAGAAAGCTCCTAGGTCCAGAGATAGTGTAGAATACAACTGATCAGGTCAGATTAATTAGAGAAAGATCAAAGATAGCACAAGACTAATAGAAAAGCTATGTAGATCTAAAATACAGAGATATGGTTTTCAGTGTGGGTGATAAGGTATTGCTTAAAGTCTCTCTTAGAAAGATATATTATGGTTTGAAAAATAAGGAAAGTTGAGTCCAAGGTATATCAGGCCATATGAGATAACTGAGCATATTGGATCAGTTCCATACTGTTTGGCACTACCATCAAAACTTTATTAGATTCATAATGTGTTTCACATCTCCATATTGCAGAAGTGTATTTCAAATCCATCACACATTCTACAGTCCAGAATAGTTGAATTAAAAGAAGACTTATCTTATCTAGAAGAATCAGTGTAGATTTTGAGTAGGGAAGAAACATAGTTGTGTTCTCGAGTTATACCATCGGTTAAAGTTTTATGGCAGAACCACCGTACAGAAGAAGCAACATGAGAAAGAGAAGATGGAATAAAAAATAAATATCCACATATGTTCCAAACTAAAGGTAATAAAATTTTGGGACAAAATTCTTTTAAAGGAAGGGAGAAATGTGATACCCCGAATCGAGAATGTGGTGGCATGAGAAACTTGCATTCGCATTTGGCATTTATTTATACATGTGGCATAGCATTTCATTCATGATATACTTGAGCATTTGAATCTTATATTAGCATTAATGAAGCATAAATCTATTTGACACTTAAGGAAGAAACTGATTAAGAGATTAAATTGATAATAATGACATTAAAGTTAATCTTGATGGTTATTGAGCATAGAATGAGTTGGTATTTTGAAGCATGTTTGAGGTAATATATATAAGTGTGACAGTTTAGTGGTACACATTCATGATCAATAGCATTTTTTGTCACTTAGCCGACTCAGATAGGGGTTGAGTCATCTAAGTCTCAGGTTAGCTGACCCAGTCTCAGTGAGTCAACTAACTTGTGGCTAAACAGAAAGTTGAGGTTTCGAAAAGTCTATGGTGGCACGCAGGAGGGTCGACCTAGTTTCGATTTGAGTCGACTAAGTTTTGTGGTGAGTCGACTCAGTCTTAGGTGAGTCGACTCAGCTGTGGAAAAACAGCGAAATCGGGTGGATTCCAGATGTCTTAAAATTTTGATTTAAAAAGAATTCTTAAGGAGATAATTTAGTAGCTTCATATTATAAAGAAAGAGTTGAAAATTCTCTTAGCAGCACCTCAGCATATGCATTAATTGCTGGCTTTCCATGTGTTTGACAAGTGGCAAGCTACTCTCTTAATTTATTTAATTCCAAGCCTTAACCATCGATTCTCCTTTGCTGCTATTTTAGTTCTTTAGTTAAAACAGAAAGGATAAGGAGAGAGAGAGGGGCTGGAGAAGGTAATATTCTCAATCAAAAATCAAGAGGAATTCAGCTAGAAAAGGTGATTTTGATTTAAAAAAAGAAAGATTGCTGAAATT
>NC_025999.2:67384832-67453969 GCF_000442705.2 Elaeis guineensis
CTATACTAGCTATTGGATTCTGACCACATAGTGAAAAATAATTTTTAAAATTTTTAAAATCAAATAAGTCAATAGCTTTAATAATTAAAACTATTGAGCTGAATCCAAAATCCTAGAATCACCTTGCCAATATCGATAAAACAAAACAAGCATGCAACAAGGAATAGAATTTTTACTTTCACCAAAAAGGATGAAGTGGCACATTAGTGTTCTCCACAAGACTTCAAAGTAGAAGCCCTCTAATGGTGATCCACATGAAAGTTAGCCAAGGTTCTTCCTAATCGATGCACTGCCATAGCCTTTTCTTCTGTAGAACACTGCCAGCTTCAAACTCAAGGAATGAACGCACCAAAGCCCAGTCGCCTCCAAGCTTACCACCAGGATCATGCTAACAAGACACTCTTCAGATGTCTCACAACTTAGGATTTGATTTTGGCTCTAATACATGGAAAAATCAAACTCTAGGGCACACTAGCAACACTTGCTAAAAATCTCACCACCCTTCTTGCAACTTTTGCCACTCAATTTTTCCTTGCATTTTTCTCAGATTTTTTTTAAAATTTTTTTTATGATATCCACATCCCTTCTCTCTAGTTTCAACCCAAAAACTCAATAGCAAAGTCATGTGAGACATCCCATTTAAATAAGAGACCAAGGGACGTGTCGTGGGACCAAGGGGCACCAACCTTTTGTGCTCTAACTTCTCACACGGTGAATAAATTCACCATGTAGAATTATAGTGCATGAGAGACTTATCACAGAAGGACTCTCCCTCTTCTGTGTGTCATAAAAATCTTATTTAATTTTGGTGACAAATCAAAGGACTTCTGATTTATCATTTAAGGCAACGTGTAAAGATAAGAGTCTTCATGAAGGACTCTCCATCTTCACACGATAAAATGACTGGGGCGGCATTTATTTTTGGGTGTGGATTTTGGTGAGCGCAGAGGAGTCCTTCTCCACTTGAAATTATTTCAAGTCAGGTAAGAAACCAATTAATTCAGTAGCAAGTTATCGTATAATTCAATCCTTCAGTCAAACAACATTTCAGATGAGCTGTGGGTATGAAAATATGTCAAACCCAATCATTTATCATTATGTATCTTAATCAGAAGGTGATGATTCAATTGATGATACATTAAAATTTTTTTTCTAATTATCATCCTACTTTGGCCAAAGACTTTCAAATCATCGATCTATGAGATCACATAGGATGTTCACTCCCCTTATTAGAAGTGACTAATCCCTTATTGATCACTCACAACCTCTATGCACTCCTCACCATATTCAGAACATCCCATACAAGGATCAAAGAACCAAGTTAGGAAGTGGATCAAAATATAGATCCAAATATATAAGGTACCATGATGATCTCAGATCAAAAGATCATTTGCACAACTCCCACTAGAGAATCATCAGTTGACATGTAAATAAAACTCCATCTGATATTCTCTCATAGGTTAATTCAGTAAACTCATTCTCTAATAAGCATCCATATCCTTGTATTAGTGTCACCCACAAGTAGTTGTGAGATCAACCATCCTCATTTCTGAGCATACATAGGATATGCTAGTCTTACCGGTATCATTGATCTTTGACTCGATGTATCAATGACTAAAAATATTTTAGATCATGGCTATCAAAGATTTAGGTCTCACTGGCATGATCTCATCACGGTCTTAAAATCATTGTTCGGATCTATGGGGTTCATTATAATCTTAAAAATAATAAGATGCAGCAAATGATGAATCAAAAATATCTATTTTATTAATAATATAAATATCAATTATATGAGTTTGAAAGATAAATTATAATAAATATTCTATCGCATCCCATATGCGATTGACTTGTAGAACATTATTCTTTCAATCTTCCACTTGCACTAAAGCCAATCACCCCTATATTTGATGCCCATGCTATCAAGGTGATGGTCAAATTACTGCATTGACAAGGCCTTAATGAATGGGTCTACTATATTATTCTTGGTGTCAACTTGCTCTACGATCACATCGTATTTTTTAACTATCTTTCGAATGAGGTGGAACCGTCTTAGGATGTGATTGGATTTATGATGAGACCTTGGTTCTTTGGCTTGAGCAACTACCCTAGTATTATCATAGTAAAGGGGCACTGGTTGTTCAATCTTTGGAACCACATCCAATTCTGTAATAAATTTTTTCATCCAAACGACCTCCTTAATAGCATCACTAGTAGCAATATACTTAGCGTCAGTGATTGAGTTAGCAACAGTTTACTATTTGATATTTTTTTAACTTACTGCACCATCATACAGAATGAACACATATCTAGATATAGATTTACTATCATCCAGATCAGATTGAAAATTAGAATCTGTATAACCTTCTAGTTTTAAATCAGATCCATCATATATTAGAAAAATATCTTTATTCTTTTTCAAGTACTTGAGTATGTTTTTCACGGCTTTCCAATGATCCTCCCCTGTATCAGCTTGAAGTATGCTTACAATGTCCAAGGCATAAGCCACATCAGGCCTGGTACATAATATAGCATATATAATTGATCCTACAGCTGAAGCATAAATAATAGAACTCATTCTATTTCTCTCTTCAGGTATCTTAAGAGACATCTTCTTAGTGAGTTATATGCCATGACCTATGGGCAAGTAACCTCTTTTACTTTTCTCCATGTTGAACCTCTTCAACACAAGGTCAATGTACCCAGACTGGGACAAGCCTAGCATTCTTTTTGATATATCTCTATAGATCTTTATACCAAGTACATAGGACGCTTCACCCAAGTCTTTTATGAAAAATTTTTGCGATAGCCAAGTCTTGACCGGTTGCAACATCGGGAAATGAAGGGAAGCGTGGTGGGTTTTGTGTATGTATTTTTAAAAATTTACCATAAAATATATATAGATTAAATAATTTAATCTATAATATATGCATAGATTAAATCTAAAATCACTATACAAGATCCATTACATGAACTAATATGCATGTATGCAAAACTGAAATCTAAAATTCAGCAAGTATAAATCATATCTATATATAATTAGATCATATCTAACTTGTATTTAGATCACATCTAAATATTAATTGAGATCAAAATCTCATATCTGAGTACAGGTAGAAGAACACTGCATCCAAAATCTGGGATAATTTATTCTTCATGATGCTTGGCAGCTGCACATGCATCCAGCCTCTACGGATATCCACATGAAGCCCTTGTGCTGATCGATCTCCTCGGAAATGCTAGCTCGCGAGGATACTATGCTTTGACTGATCTAAGAGAAATCATGAAGAAGATGAAGAATAAGGAGATCCTCTATTTTTTCTTCCTGAATCCATGCATCAGATCTCTACAATAAAGATCAAGAGAAGAATCCTTTCTTCTCAATTTTTCCACACATAAAAGAGAACCTTTCTCTCTTCCTTTTACACCTTTGAGAAGAACTATTTTTTTTTAGTTTTTTATGATAAAAATTAGATCTAATCTAATTTTTTATGCTAAAAATTATATGAATTTCTGAGTCCTAGAAAAAATCAAAAGAGAGACCAAAGAGAAGAACTGTTCTTCTCTCTTCTTCTCCCTTTTCTCTTTGATCTAGAACTCTAGGAAGCCCCAAATGCCCAACCAAATTTTTTTAGTATTTATTCTCTAAATTTTTATATTAAAAATTATATTTAATCTAATTTTTATCCTATAAAAAATTAAAAAAAAAAATTGAAAGAAGAACTCCTTCTTCAAGACTGCGCACAAGAAAGAAGACCCTTCTTCTTCCTCTTCCTCTCATTGGGAAAAACTTTTTTTCTTCAATTTTTTACTATATAACTAGCAGAGGAGCCTCTCTTTGAAGACCAAAAACCAACAAGGTAGTCTCCCAAAATTCCTTCAAGAAAGAAAGAGAAGAAGAGAGACAAGGTGTATGGGATATGGGATGCCCCCTTCTCCTTTTTTTTTTCTTTTGGGCGATAAGAAAGAGGGGAGGGATGCCCCTTTTCTTTCACAGAAGAAAGGAGAGGGCACACAACATTTTTGGGGCATGGGTTCACTCATTGAAGAGAGGTGGAGTAATGGGAATAAATAGCACATGGGGTTGGGTTTTAAGTTGGTTAAGTTCTATTCCAAATAGGACTCAAGATCTTGTTCCAACTCTAACTAACCCTTGGACCCAATCCTAACCAATTTAGAAATTTATTATAAAAAACTAACTAATTGGGTCTTAGCCCAATTATGAAACCAATTAGGCCCCAATCCAATTGAAAATTAGTTAGATTAAAATCTCATTGATCCAAGGATTGATTCTTGATGGATATCAGGAAAGTTTTTGATAATAGGACTTGATCCAATCAAGCCTATTATCCAATAAGATTTGATCCAATCCAAGACTATATAAAACTAATTGAATTATATTCAATTTAAAATTTGATTTGCATCTCTGAGATCAATTGAAACAAGTCCTGTTATCAAATAGGGATGCATCCAATCAATCTAAAGCTAATCTAATTGAATCCAATTCAATTAGATTTAATCCAATCTTCATTGCTCAGTCAAATTGAGCCAATTAATAATTATATTATTAATTAATTATTTTTATAATTTACTAACCATTAGTAAATAATTTATTACAATCTTTGCATAGGATTAATCATCAATCTCATTGATAATTAAATCCTTTAATGATTCATAATCGTCGATCAGCCATTTGATCAGACAGGTACTTCTATGTATATGATCCCATAGTTCAAACCTAAGTCGATAGCACAAGAATAATTTCTGTTCTAATCGATGAAACTATCTAGTAATGAGATCTGATGTCCAGATAGGCTGAATGTATGCCCAGCAATACTCTAGAAGCGATGTGGATATAGTTACCGTATAATTCATCCCTTTGACACTTGATACTCAAGGATGACTAAGGGTTAAACTGTCAACCCAGGAAGAGTGGTCCACATTATGTCTCAACCTTAAAAATCTTATGATTCCTCACCAGGATTACTTTGGTCAAAATTTTGCTAAATTGAAACACAGTGATACATTATTTTTTATTTTACTTGGAGCGGTCAATCCCATCTTGACTTGCACTCAGACTTCACAAGTACTTGATTGCACCTAGAAACGTTCCATCATCGAATTAAAAATTTAAATAGTCTGATATCAAAGTACAGTAAGTTGCTTGTAAGTCACCAAGACAGTCTCAGGTCAGAAAAATATATATACCTATATCCCACCAGAGCAATCCTTGACAATAGAGTGATCCAGAAGTGGTCACGCTCAGTGAAATGTACTCCAACAAATCACCCATATGCCATATTTGTGTCACCACACGTCTTGGTTAAGAGGACAACCAACTAATATGGCATACAATGACCTACACTCGATACAATTATCGTCCTTGTAACAATTGTATCATTTGGTCGTGAGCAGGATTTAAGAACTACATGATAAATCCTCCTTTATTATTTTGGAAGTAAATCTAAGGACTTCATCATAACATATGAGTTCTACTTTGAAAGATATATTCCTTATGATGAATCTATTAGATAATATTTATCATTTTATAATTCATATACTTGTATGGAGCACAATCATCTACAACCTAGATGATTGGCTTTAGGATATATTTTCCAACAACTCTCACTTGGACTAAAGCCAATTAGATCGGTATCAAATACCCATCTTTCATTTTAGATTATTGAACTCTTTAGTTCCGATTGCTCTAGTGAATGGGTTGGTCAAATTTTTTTTTCAGTCAATTTTCCTAAGGTCGACTTTATTTTTGATCTTATCGAACAAATTGATTGCAATGTAAAAAATGTTTGATTCTTAGATGGAACATCAATTTTTCAGTTTGAGCTATAGCTCCAGTACTGCCGTCAATACAGAAAGACTGAACCATCAATGGAGGGTGCCACTCCACGCTTGCTGATAAATTTTCATAACCAAACAACTTCTTTACCAGCATCAAATGCTGTAAAGAACTTCGTATCGCAAATAAAATTGGCTACTGACTATTGCATGGAACCTTTCCAACATGTCGCTCCTCCTAGAATAAAAATATAACCTAACATAATTTTATCATTTTGATCTGATTAGAAACTGAAATTAATATTCCACAGATTTTAAGTTAGATTCTTCATAAATGAGCCATTGGTCCTTAGTATTTCATAAATACTTAAGAATGGTTCTCATAACCTTCCAAATCTTTATAAAGAATAGAGATGACAATCAAATTTTTATTCTCTATAATATAGAGATGTCATTCCTGATTAAAAGAATTTTATCCAAACAACATAAAAAATACTTTTATAGAACTATTAGCATATTTGTACATATAGGATTCTGCTTCATTCTCAATGAAGCTATACATTCAAAATGTATATTCTAACTTCAAGAAGTTTAATTCAATCTAAATAGACTTGAGGATTGTCATAAAAAAAAATATCTCATTATAGTCAATACTATAACTTTGATAAAATCTTTTGACAATCGAATAGAATTAATAGGTCTGTACCTTTTTATCTGCACCTCTTATCCATCTAAAATCCACTCACACTCTATGGATCTTGCCCCTTTAAGTGAATCAACGAATGTCCATACATCGTCGATCTTCATGGACTTCATTTCAGATTTAATGACTCCAAGCTACTTCTCAAAGTTAGATCCATGTACAGCATCTGTATAGGAGATCAAATCTCCATTTCGAACTTAAAAATCGAAGTATTTGCTCGACTGACACGGTACTCTACCATATCTACATAGAGATGCCTTTACATCGGGCTCTAAAATTGATCTAATCAATTTTGATTTTGTTGGTTTGTATCAGAGTCGGTTCCTTTATTTATCAAGCTTCACCAAGCTTGATCTTAACGGCATCAGTTCCTTCATCAAGAATTTTTTTTTTCAAAAAGAATACCTTAAGATTCATAAACATCTCATATCCATCAAGAAAGTAGAAGAAATATCTCTAAAATAGTATTTATCAAACTAAGATCTAAGCTAGTTAGTTTGTGAATATTTTACATAAGTTTGACACTCCAAATAAGGGAGTATCAAATTACTCAAGTCTATATCTGATATGAGGATTTGGTAATCGATTTGCTTGGAACATTCTTAAGCATATATCAAGTAGTCTCTAAAATATGATTTCAGATAGACTAGCAAACTCACAATGGACCGAACCATGTCTAACAAAGTTTAATTCCTCCTTTCAAAGCCTCTTTTAAATAGTGATATCTTAGGAGAGGTCTATTAAGAGAGAATCTATTTTTTTTTAGATATGTCAAAATTTACTGTAAAGATATTCACTTCATTGGTCTGACCGATGAGTTTTAATATTTTTTATAGTTTATTTTTCTATCTCATTACAGAATCGTTTGAACATTTCAATCGATTCAAATTTATGCTTCATAAGCAAGATACACCCATGTCAAGATAGGTCATCAGAGATTTTAATGAAGTAGTAAAGCCCTCTTCTGATACTTATGTTCATAGTGCAAATACATCAATATGTATCAAACTCAAAACATCGCTGGCTCATTCACCCTTTTCAATAAAAGGTGACTAAGTTAACTATACCAAAGGCAATCTTCAATGATGTTATCTAATTTAGGATGCTAGTCAGACGTGTACTTGATACTAACAGATTATGGTATTGAGTTTATACTATTTTCAATTGTCCACTCATTATTGTAGTATCATTCATAATGATATTACAACAATCATATTTATTGACACCATCAATAAGATTGGACAATAGTAACAATCACTTAAAATGACATCTTCAGGATTGAGAACAAGCTTGATGATTCTTAATGTTAAGACTGGAACAGACTTCCATGTCTTGCATTCAGGAGTCTTTTGTCATTTTCAAATCTTCTACTATCCTGAAGTCTTTTGCAACTATTTGCAAACATGACTTGCACCATCGATATCCCATACCCAGATAATAGTATTATCAATAGAGAAATTTCAAGGAGTTATTATATAACTATTTTGACCAGCAATCATTTGCTGATTTTTTATTTAATCCTGTTTGGGTTAGCCTAAGATTTCTTGATCAATTAGCTCAAAAATCATAGTCAACTTCTGATACTGGCTATCGAAGTTAGGTCTGATAATATTTTCACTATCTAACAGTGAAGAGAGCGATAATTTTCTAGCCATTTCTGAAAAAAAAATATTTGACCTATTAGTATATGAACTATTTTAAGCCTAAAGATTTGGACTTCAGTCTAAAGGTTCTCCCACCATTTTATACGAATTGGTAGTCTCTACCTCCAATTTGAGAAATTACCTTAATTCTTTAATGGGTATTAGAATCCACACAGACTGCATATAAGCTCGAGGATGGCTCGATCAACCCATATGCATCTATGGATAGGTTCTCAATCAATTATTTTTTTAAATAATTTTTAGTATTTAATTTTACCTCAGATTTTATTTTAGTAGGTGATGGGTCTCTACTGAAAGTTTCAATTAGGACCAACCATTAACATGAACCTACTCAGTGATTCTAGCCAAAAAATGATCAGGCTCGAGGATAGCTCGATCAACCTGACCACCGTCAGATAGTTCAACAGAGTCATCATATGATGAATGATAATTCCATCATTTAGAGAGAACACTAGATGGATGGTGCCTGCAATGTCAATCTAAAATAATGGACCTATTATCATTCACCTTAATGGGAGGCTATGATCTAGTTATCACCATAACTAGCTCATTTTAAGGACCTAACAATTTAAAGAATTTGATTAAATTTTTTAAAAGATATCAGTCGACCTACAAGTCATAAATTCTCTCACTGACTTCACCAAGTCATGAAAAAGACTAGTGACTAGTGGGTCCAATCGGTATATCATAAATCCTCCTACTGACTTCACCAAGTCATGAGAAGGACTAGAGATAAGTCGGTCCAGGGCACCTAAATCAGTCATACTGATTAACCTTAATAACATGGATTTACTCGAGTCACCTAGCGATCTAATCAGCCTAATGACTCGGGCTCAATCTTTGAGCCTCAATCAAGGTCCATTTGGTTTAATCAAAGATATGGACTCGATCATTTATAACTATTATTTTTTATCTGGAGTACCCTTGATCTAATTTAAATCAACTATTAGTTAGATTGGATCAACTAGTCTTTTTAGTCTATTAAGTCTTTGATTCTAACTTTAGGTCTAACCCAATTAAAAAGACCTAATTTGAGTTAACCCATGTCCCATGTTTTATGCAATGTCATTAGATCTTTAATTATAATTTTAGATTTGAAATATATTTCTTAATTTTTAATTAAGTATAGCATTAACATGGGTTAAGATTATTAATTGAAACTATTTCAAATTTTGTAAAATAATTTTACATCAATTTTATACAAATTTTTTTTGGTCTGAAAACTAGATCGGCTCACCCTTGAACTGAGTTGGCTTGCTTTAGTGGGTCGACTAACTCTGATATTTGATTGACTAACTGATCATGAACAGTAACTATTACTGTTTAGCCTGAGACAACTGGGTCGGGTCAATCAATACTGAATCGATTAAAATAGGAGATTGGGTCGACTCAATTCAAAACTAGTCGGCTCAGTTGGCATGCCAATAGATATCACATAGTTTCAGATCCAAAAATTCTCACATAAACTGAAATAAAATCAATCATAACAAATTTTAGATTATATCTAAATATTTTATAATTTTAAATTTTATTTTTATAATTAAAATAATTTTAATCATATAGATTAGATGTTTTACTTTTCATACAATTCATGCTTTGTATCACATACAACAAATTCTAGGATTTCAATATCTAGGATTTTACAAAAAAATAAATTTTCTCCTTTCACTTTTTTCTTTATGGGACCTCACAGTGGCACCCCTACATGCCATGAAGAGCATCCGATTGAATGAGAAGAGAGGATCATGTAACCCTAATTACTCCTATGATCGGACGGCTTAGTGATTATCCAATTCGAGTACTTTGCTACTCAGAACATCTAATCTGATTCACATATCATATATGCAAAAATTTAGATCCAATCTAAAATATATTAGATCTGATTTTATATTAGATCATATCTAAAATTAGATCATAACACATCTCATATATTGCTAAATTTAGATTTCAACTCTACATGCATAAATGTTTATGTCATAATGAACTTTCGCTCTAATACCATTTGCAGGGAAGCGTAGTGGGTTTTGTGTATATATTTTTAAATATTTACAGTAGAACATACATAGATTAAATAATTTAACCTACAATACATGCATAGATCAAATCTACAATCACCATACAGGATCCATGATATGAACTAATATGCATGTATGCAAAATTGAAATCTAAAATTTAGCAAGTATAGATCATATCTATGTGTAATTAGATCATATCTAATTTATATTTAGATCATATCTAAATATTAATTGAGATTAAAATCTCATACCTGAGTGTGAGTAGTAGAACACCACATCCAAAATTCATAATAATTTATTCTTCATGATGCTTGACAGTTACACATGCATCCGACCTCTACAGGTATCCACATGAAGCCCTTATGTTGATCGATCTCCTCAAGAGTGCTGGCTCATGAGGATACTATACTTTGGTTGATCTAAGAAGAATCATGAAAAAGATAAAGAATAAGAAGATCCTCTCATTTTTCTTTCTAGATCTATGCATCAGATCTCTATAATAAAGATCAAGAGAAGAACCCTTTCTTCTCAATTTTTCTATGCATAAGACAGAACCTTTCTCTCTTCCTTTCATGCCTTTGAGAAGAATTTTTCTTCTCTAATTTTTCATGATAAAAATTAGATCTAATCTAATTTCTCATACTATAAAATATATAGATTTTTGAACCTTAAAAAAAATCAAAAGAGAGACCTAAGAGAAGAACCGTTCTTCTCTCTTCTTCTCCCTTTTCTCTTTGATCTAGAACTCTAGGAAGCCCCAAACACCTAACCAAATTTTTTTGATATTTTTTATTTAAATTTTGATATTAAAAATTAGATTTAATCTAATTTTTATCCTAAAAAAATTATAAAAAAAATCTAAAAAAAGAACTCTTTCTTCTTCAAGACTGCGCACAAGAAAGAATACCCTTCTTCTTCCTTCTCTTTCTCTCATTGGGAAGAACTTTTCTTTTCCAATTTTTTACTATATAACCAGTAGAGGAGCCTCTCTTTGATGCCCAAAAGCTAGCAATAAAGTCTCCCAAAATTCTTTGAAGAAAGAAAGAGAAGAAGAGAGACAAGGTGTATGGGATATGGGGCGTCCAACTCTTGGACGCCCCCTTCTCCCTTTTTTTTTTTATTTTGGGTGACAAGAAAGAGGGGAGGGATGCCCCTTTTCTTTCACAGAAGAAAGGAGAGAGAGCATAATATTTTTGGGGCATGGGTTCACTCGTTGAAGAGAGGTGGAGGTGTGGAAATAAATAGCACATGGGGTTGGGTTTTAAGTTGGTTAAATCCTAGTCCAAATAGGACTCAAGATCTTGTTTCAACTCTAACTAACCCTTAGACCCAATCCTAACCAATTTAGAAATTAGTTATAATAAACTAACTAATTGGGTCCTAACCCAATTATGAAATCAATTTGGCCTCAATCCAATTGAAAATTAGTTAGATTAAAACCCCATTGATCCAGAAATTGATTTTTGATGGATATCAAGAAAGTTTTTGATAATAGGGCTTGATCCAATCAAGCCTATTATCCAATAGGATTTGATCCAATCTAAGCTTATATAAAACTAATTGAATCATATTCAATTTAGAATTTGATTTGCATCTCTGAGATTAATTGGAACAAGTCCTGTTATCAAATAGAGATGCATCCAATCAATCCAAAATCAATCTAACTGAATCTAATTCAATTAGATCTAATCCAATCCCCATTGCTCAATCAAATGAGCCAATTAACAATCATATTGTTAATTAATTATTCTTCTAATTTGTCAACCATTAATAAATAATTTATTGCAATATTTGCATAGGATTAATCATCAATCTCATTGCTAATTAAATCCTTTAATGATTCATAATCGTCGATCAACTATTTGATCAGACAGATACTTCTATGTGTGTAACCCTATAGGTTCAAACCTAAGCTAGTAGCATAAGAACAATTCCTATACTAATCGATGTAACCATCTAGCAATGAGATCTGACGTCTGAAAAAGCTGAATGTATGCCCAGCAATACTTTAGAAGCCATGTGGATATAGTTACCGTATCATTCATCCCTTTGATACTTGATGCTTAAGGATAATTAAGGGTTAGACTGTCAACCCAGGAAGAGTGATCCATATTGTGTCTCAACCTTAAAAATCCTATGACTCCTCATTAGGATTATTTTGGCCAAAATTTTGCTAAATTGAAATGCAGTAATGCATCATCTCTAATTTTACTTGGAGCGGTCAATCCCATCTTGACTCGCACTCAGACTTCATAAGTACTTGACTACACCCAGAAATCTTCTATCATCAAATTAAAAATTTAGATAGTCCGACATCAAAGTACAGTGAGTTGCTTGCAAGTCACCAAGGCAGTCTCAGGTTAGAGGGACACATATACCCATATCCCATCAGAGTAATCCTTGACAATAGAGTGCTCTGAAAGTGATCTCGCTTAGTGAAATGTACTCCTACAAATCACCCATATGCCATGCCCGCATCACCACATATCTTGGTTAAGAGGACAATCAACTAATATGGCATACAACAACCTACACTCGATACAATTATCATCCTTGTAACAATTGGATCATTTGGTCGCGAGCAGAATTTAAGAACTACATGATAAATCTTTCTTTATCATTTTGAAAGTAGCTCTAAGGACTTCATTATAATATATGAGTTTTATTTTGAATGATGTATTCCTTATGATGAATCTGTCAGATAACATTTATCATTTTATAATTCATATACTTGTATGGAGCATAATCATCTACAACCTAGATGATTGGTTTTAGGACATATTTTTCAATAAGATATCATTTTCAATGAGCAGTATGTCATCCACATACAAGACTAAGAAGATAATAGCACTCTCACTATTCTTCTTATACATACAAGGTTCATCTACATTTTTGAAGAAGCCAAATGATTTGACTATCTCATCAAAATAGATGTTTCAGCTCCTCGATGCTTGCTTTAATCTATAATGGATCTATTTAGCTTGCATACCTATTTTGCTCTCCCATTTGAGATAAATCCCTCTGGCTGAGTCATATAGACTTCTTTCTTAAGGTTTTCATTGAGGAAGGTAGTCTTGACATTCATCTGTCAGATCTCATAGTCATGGTATGCTGCAATAGCAAGCATTATCCGAATAGACTTGAGCATGACTACCAACGAAAATATTTTTCATAATCAACACCTTTTTTTGTTTGAAATCTTTTGCTACCAGCCTGACCTTATAGGTCTCTACTAGGCTATCTATTCCAATCTTCTTTTTGAAGACCTATTTGCAGTCTATTGGGGTCACACCCTCAAACGCATCAATCAAAGTCCAAACTTGGTTGATATACATGAAGTCCATTTCAGATTTCAAGGCATTGAGCCACTTGTCAGAGTCACTACTCATGGTTGCTTCCGAATAGGTCATAGAATCATCATTCTCAATGATGTGGGATGTGTTGTCATTCTTAATGACAAACCCATACCTGAGTGGTACATTACGTATTCTACATGACTTTTGAAGAGGAGATGTGTGTAGTGGCTATGCCTCAACAATGGGCACATCTGGTTGAGAACCATTTTGTGAATCCTGGATGGATTGTAGATTTTGAACTTCCTCAAGTTCAACAGACCTCCCACTGCCTCCTTCTTGGATAAACTTTTTTTTTCAAGAAAATGATATGCTTACCAACAAATACCTTTTGTTGAGTAGGGCTATAGAAGTAGTATCCTATACTCTTCTTGGAATAGCCTACAAACCTGTATTTTTCTGATCTAGCATCCAGCTTATGTCCATCAATATTTTTCATAGAAGCTGGACAACTCCAAATCTTAAAATGCTTAAGATTGAGTCTTTTTTCTTTTCATATTTTATATGGAGTGCTAGAAACAGATTTAGAAGGTACTTATTTAAGATATACGCTGCGACCTCGAAAGCATATCCCTAGAAGGATAGCGAAAGATCTGTGAAACACATCATAGACCACACCATATCTAATGGGGTGTGATTCTTCTTTTCTGTAATTTTATTTAATTGTGGAGTATAAGGAGGTGTCCACTAAGAGAGTATTCCATTTAGTTTCAAATAATCGAGAAACTCACTAAATAAGTATTCTCCTCCTCGATCAGATCGAAGAGTTTTAATACTTTTATCAGTTTATTTTTCAACCATTCTTTGATACTCTTTAAATTTGTCAAAATTTTAGATTTGTATTTTATTAAATACACATATCCAAACCTGGACCTATCATCAGTAAATGTGATGAAGTAAGAGTATCCACCTCTGGCTTAAGTCGACATTGACCATAAATATCAGTATGTACAAGGTCCAATATGTTACTCGCCCTTTCTCTATATTCAGTAAATAGAGTCTTAGTCATTTTTTTCATGAGGTAAGATTCACAAGTTCTATATGATTTATAATCATAAGGATCAAAAAATTTATCTTTAAATAACTTATTAATTCTTGACTCTTTTATATAGCCAAGTCGACAGTGCCAGAGGTATGTGACATTCATATCCTCTCTCTTTTTTTTCTTCATATTATCAATATAAAGTATATTATCATTAAGTAAAAGCAATAAAAGATCATTATCAACATAAGCACTCCCATAATATTCATTAGAAAAATATATAGAACAACCATTATTTTTTACATTTATTTCAAAATCTTATTCCAATAATAATGGTATAAAAATAATATTTCTAACAATATTAGGGATATAAAAATAGGTCTTCAGTTCTAAAACTTTGCCCAAAGGCAACTTCAAAACCTTGGTTCCTATGGCTTCAGTCTGAATAGACTCTCCACTAGTGTCGAACAGCTTGAAGTCATCTTTATTCAGACTCTTTATTTTCTGTAGACCCTGTAATGCTTTGCAAAGATATGAACCACAGGTAGTATCTAATACCCAAGAATCTGAAATTAAAGTATTTAATGATAAATTAGTTTGTATCATATACAAACCTTTAGCAATATTTGTCGATTTTATGGTTACAAGTTATTCCTTGCAATTTTTCTTCCAATGGCCCTCCTTGTAACAGTGATTGCCAGTACCTTTGACGGAGACCTTCTTCGTCTTCTTCTTGGAGATGCCAGCCTTAGAGTTTATCTTTTTCTTAGAATCTTTCTTTGCCTTCTTCTTGTCGATCTTTTCAATAAGAAGAACCGGAGCCTTTTCACCCTTGAAATAGCTCTCTGCTGTTTTCAGCATGTTCAACAGTTCTAGCAGGTTGATGCTCAGTTTGTTCATATGATAATTTATAACAATCTGAGAAAAGAAGTTAGGAAGAAACTGTAGGATCAAATCCTGACTCAGTTCACTATCCATGGCAAAGCCCAGCTGTCCCAGATGAGTGATCAAATCAATCATCTTTAGGACATACATTTGCACGGAGGTGCCTTCAGTCATGCGGGCATGGAACAACTGCTTTGATATCTCATATCGAGCAGTTCGACTTTGTTCCCCATATAACTCTTTAAGATTAAAGAGTATAGAGAAAATATCCATATCCTCATGCTACCTCTGAAGCTCATTGCTCATGGAGGCAAGCATGATGCATTTGACAGTCACACTGTTATCTTTCCACATCTTATATGTGACCCTTTCCTCCTCAAAAATATCTTTTCTAAGAAAATCTAGTGCAGATGTATCCAGAATGTAAGAGATTTTTTTCTAAGTGAGAATAATTCTCAAGTTCTTTAACTAGTCCACATAGTTAGGTCCGATCAATTTATTTGCATTTAGTATGCCTCTAAGTGACAGTGAGGATGTCATGTGTGTAGTTAATCTACAATAATAAGAACACAATATAAACGGACAACTTATGATGACATTCACAACTAGATTAGAATTTTTGTCTAATTGTGTCTCTCACTATTTTATCGAACTTCATAGCCCTCATCTATGAAAATCGAGAAACATACTAATATTTTTTAGTGGGGTTGAGATCCCTATTCCTCACAAATACCTTGTGGATAGTACAATAAGTATTCATGAGTTCAAGAATAGGTAACTCTTTACCAATTGTGCCTCTACAATTCTCAATATTTTTTTCTCTAGCCTCTAGATCATATATAGCCTTATAGATAGCACAACAAACTATAGTGTTCTAGTTAAGTTGACCCTTCAATCCCATATGATTATACTTAAACAATGCTGCCCTTATGGATAGCACAACAAAGCAACACCATTCAAAATATACCATAAGCATCAAAATGTACTTGATCTACATCATATCAATTTCTATAGTAAGTCTTACGGATAGCACAACAAGCTCACTAAGATCTTGACATACTCTATCGATTAAGTTTGAAGGAAGGCCCTCATAATGTTTACATTACTAATCAATCTAAATTCAAAATTCAATAAGACCAAATTGACCAGGTCAGTAGGTGGGAGGCATCCCGTAGCTTTTTTTAGATACCAACAGAGTTGGCCAGGCCAGCATATGGATCTAATTAGAAAATCATCTTTCATATATTTTTCGATACCAATTGATCTAAAGAATTCAACTTTTAAATTAAAAATAAATTTCAACATTATAACTTAATATAATTTTTAAGAGAAACTTTGAACTGGTCTCGGTACATCCTAACTACGACTACATAAAATATACTTACATATTATGCAATATGGCATATAAACAGAAATCACAATAGCAATCATATAATCATGCCAAAAATTTATATAAGGGTACAATTGAAGTCATAACATATGACAAGCATATTAAAAAAATAAAGCAACCCCTAATTATATTGGCATGCATAACATCCTTAACCATACATCGATTTAAGCATGAAGCTACCATGATAAAATAAATTCTAAATTATCAAAAATTAAAAATTTTAATAATTAAAATTTAAAATCATGGTACTTATAAAGTCAAAAATATTTTTTTGAGATTAAAGATCAATGCTAAAAATCAATACAATATTTTTGGCAATATATGATCAATAACAATTCCATGCAACTATTTTGTACTTATTTGATCAAATCAGATAAGGATAGCTCTGGTACCACTGTTGAATTCTGGCCACAATAAAAAATAATTTTTAAAATTTTTAAAATTAAACAAGTCGATAGCTTTAATAATTAAAACTATTGAGTCGAACTCAAAACTCTAGAATCACCTTGTCAATATCGATAAAATAAAACAAGCATGCAAAAAGAAATAAAATTTTTACTTTCACCAAAAAGGATGAAGTGGCACATTGGTGTTCTCCATGAGACTTCAAAGTAGAAGCCCTCCAATGGTGAACCATATGAAAGTTAACCAAGGTCCTTCCTAACCGGTGCGTTGTCGTAGCCTTTTCTTCTGAAGAACACTGCCAGCTTCAAACTCAAAGAACGAACGCACCGAAGCCCAGTCATCTCCAAGCTTGCCATCAAGATCATGCTAAGAAGACACTCTTCAGATGTCTTACAATTTAGGATTTGATTTTTAGCTCCAACACATGAAAAAATCAAACTTTAGGGCACACTAGCAACACTTGCTAAAAATCTCACCACCCTTCTTGCAACTTTTGCCAGTCAATTTTTCTTTGCTTTTTTCTCATATTTTTTCCAAAATTTTTTCTATAATTTTTACATCCCTTCTCTCTAGTTTCAACCCAAAAACTTAGCAGCAAAGCCATGTGCAATATCCCATTTAAATAAGGGACCAAGGGATGTGTCATGGGACCAAGGGGCGCCAACCTTTGGCGCTCCAACTTCTCATGTGGTGAATAAATTCACAGTGTAGAATTATGGTGCATGAGAGACTTCTTACAAAAGGACTCTCCCTCTTCTACATTCCATAAAAGTCCCAAATAATTTTGGTGACAAATCAAAGGACTTTTGGTTTATGACTTAAGGCAACATGCAAAGATAATAGTCTTCATGAAGAAGGACTCTCCATCTTCATATGGTAAAATGAGTGGGGTGGAATTAATTTTTGGGTGTGGATTTTGGTGGGCACAGAGGAGTCCTTCTCTGCTTGAAACTATTTCAAGTTGGGTAGGAAACCAATTAAGATAGACCCAATCCCATTAGGTCAAAGACAACCGGTCTAGGTTAGCTCAAACACTTTGATCTAAACCAATTTAGAAACTTGGGTTAATACAATGTGCTAGCACATCAAATTAACCCATAGAATTTATATTAAACTTTAATTAAATTAGATCAAAGCTAAATCTCAAAGTATGTGACCCATTGAGTTTCAAATCTAGCCAGCAGTGGATCAAGACTTTTGACGTAATCCTAATCCGATGAGATTAGGTCACTTGAAGAGTCCCAATCAACTTGAACTCTTTCAAATTGATTTCAAAATTAAAATTTTTTAATTTTGATGAGTCTATAAGTCAAGATTAATATCTAGCAATATATCATGACTATTTGAAAGATTTAAAATTTTAATAAAAAATTATCAAAATATCTTTCAGTGGTAAGTTACCGTGTAATTCAATCTTCTAGTCAAACAACATCTCAAATGAGCTGTGGACATAAAAATATGTCAAACCCAATCACTTACCATTATGTATCTCGATTAGAAGGTGATGATTCAATTGATGATATATTAAAAATTATTTTTTAATTATCATCCTGCTTTGGTCAAAGATTTTTGAATCATCGACCTATGAGATCACATAGGATGTTCACTCTCCTTATTAGGAGTGATTGATCCCTTATTGATTACTCACAATCTCCATGCACTCTTTATCATATCCAGAATATCCCATACAAGGATCAAAGATCCAAGTTAGGAAGTAGACCAAAATATGGATTCAAGTACACAAGATATCATGGTGATCTTAGATCAAAGGATCACTTACACAACCCCCACTAGAGAATCATCAGTTGACATGTAAATAAGACTTCATCTGATATTCTCTCATAAGTCAATTCAGTGAACTCATTCTCTAATAAGTACCCATATCTTTGTATTAGTATCACCATACAAGTGGTTGTGAGGTCAACCATCCTCATTTCTGAGCATATATAGGATATACTAGTCTTACCAGTATCATTGATTTCCGACTTAATGTATCAATGACTAAAAATATTTTAGATCATAGCGATCAAGGATTTAGGTCTCACTGGCGTGATCTCATCATGGCCCTAAAACTATTGTCCGGACCTATAGGGTTCATTATAATCTTAAAAATAATAAGATGCAGCATATAATGAATCAAAAATATCTATTTTATTAATAATATAAATATCAATTACATGAGTCTGAAAGATAAATTGTAATAAACACCCTATCACATCCCATATGCGATTGGCTTGTAAGGCATTATTCTTTCACTAGCTTAGTAAGTAGAACCTATGCTTTCTTATCAGATCAAATATAAATTTTTTCATTATAATGCCATATTTAAAAAATAATAGATAATATAAAATAAAATATTTCATAAGATGTATAATAAAATAAGTTATAAAGATAATCATGCATACATAAATTCATGAATATTTTATAAACATGATTTATAAATCATTCTTATTAGATATTTATATCATGTTTCAAAATATTGCTCATAAATATTCATGCTAAGATCACTTTATATCCATGATAGAGCTATATTTCTTAATCAATAGAATTTTTATTTTATATGCCAACTTTATATCTATTGGTGGGGCCATATTTCTTATGGATGCTAGCTCTGGATATCGACCTTCTCATAGAAATTCATTAATAACTACTTGAGAGCTTTCGAAATCTTTATATTTTTTTCTTGAAATATACATATACATAGATGAAAAAATTATAAAATTCATGCTTTATAAACATGCTATTTTTATAAAATATATTCATAAAATCAATGATCATCATAAAACATATATTTTCATATCTCATATGCTGATCTTTATTGAAAAATATAATTTTATCGATAATAAATTATTTATATAAAAAATATAATAATTTAAAAATAAATAAAGAGCATAAGATCCGCTTATCTTGTTCACCTAGATCTTTAGACTTCGTTATATAAATTAGGTAATCTTATTTAAAATATTAAATTATAATCAATTTTTATTCAATAAATTTAATTAAATAATAATAAAAGAAGGTAATTGATCAGATAATCAGTCCGATAGACCATCCAAGCATCAAAATGATTTAGGATCATCTTATCAGAGTCAACATGGATCTCTAGAATAGGAAAGGATTGCCCAATGCTGGAGTCCCTAGGTCTTCTTAGAGAGAGAAAGTGGGCAAGAGAGAGAAAGTAGAGAGAAAATAGCATCTAGGATCCCATCATCATCTAGAGAGAGAAAGTAGAAGGAGAGAGAAATATTAGATAGAAGGGGAGAGATAAGAGAGAGAGAACCCTAGAGAGATACAAGAGAGAGAAAGTAGAGAGAGTCTTCATATTTCTCAAAAGAAAAATTCATGATCAAGATCATCAGTGATCATGCCGGGATGACTCAATAGAGATTAAAAGTGATTAAATTCTATGAATATCTGTCCAGGGCTAGATTGGGATCCAACCTACTGCACAGATATCAAAGTAATTTTGAATCTTTTTGAAAAGATCATATCAAGTTTATACTGGAGTCCATGGATCAGATAAAGAGAGAGAAAGAGGGAGAGGATAGAAAGAGACATAAGAGAGGGGAGAGAGAAAAAATGCTTCTCTCTCTTTCTTCTTTTTTTCTTTTTTCTTTTCCTTTTTTTCTTCTCCTCCTTTTCTTCTTTTTCTTCTCTTTTTTTCTTCTTCTTCTTTCTTTCTTTGGCTGAATAGAGGAGGAAGTAGGCTAGTGGTTGGTGGTTCATGGTCGGAAGTTCGACAGTGGGTGGCAGCGCAGGCGGCCAGCGATCGTGGAACAAGAGATGGTCGGTGGTGGCGGAACAAGAAACGATCGGTGGTGGCGGAACAAGAGAATAAGATGGAAAAATAGAGGACCCACCACTTTTCTTTCATTTATCTGGTCATTGATTGATCACCGATAGTGAAGACCTTTGGGAAAGGTAGCAAATAGGTAGGGTATCACGATCCAAGGGTGTGGCACCATGCACGATGGTGGTAATGGCCAAAAAAGGGAAGAAAATTCAACAAAAAATAGAGAAAAAAATAGGATATTCTTTTTGATGGATTTTCAATGAAATCGATAGCTGATGGTCGTACATGAAGGCATGGAAAGAAGAGGAAGAAAGAGAGGAAGAAGGGTTGGGCTTACCTCGGGCTCCAGTGACATCTCTAGTGATGATTTTAGATGGGCATAATGAGGGTGGTCCACAATTTCAATGGAAGAAAAGAGGGAGAAAGAAGAGAGGAGAGAGTTGGGCTCATCGTGGATGGCTTTGGATGTGGAAGGAGGGGATTTATAGAGGACTTTCCTATGGTTTTGGCAGCCCTAGGAATCTGAATCCTAGTCAAACATGATGGAGAGGAAGACTCCTATTGGGAGTCTTCATCTCAAATTTTCTCTATTTTTTCTATGGGCTGGGTGTGGGCTAACCAATGGTGGGTTGGTCCAAATTAGATCGGGTTATTATAGGATTATAGTATACATATATGGTGGTTTTGAATGTATTATTGGACTCAAAGGTTAATCAAGATGGTTGTGTTCCAGGCAGAATTAAGGATGAGAATCAAAAGTTCATCTTTAGCTTTAATTGAAATTAAAAATTTTAGATCTTTTCCATCTATAGTATAGAGTAATATTTTGATCAAAATTATTTCATGAATCTAAGAAATTTTGATGGATTTGAATCAGAGTATGTAGTGGAAGCATAATGGTCTAAATTATTTTTTATACTTATCAAAATGAGAATTTGGTTTAAAAAATATTATGTTGAAAGATTCGATTGTAAAATTAGAGGATGACTATGACTTGAGGTAAAAGTAATCTAAAATTTTTGAGAACTTAAGTAAGAAAAATTTTAAGGATAAATTTTTTTTAGTAGAAAAGAATGTAATACCCTAGTCCAGGAGATGCATGCATTTTAAAGCATAAAAAAAAGAGAAAGAAATAGAAATAGAGAGAAGACTCCAGGAGACTTCTATTCCATTAGACTCTCAATTGGAGTCGGAATCTGATGCCGAGCAAGAGTCCAACTCCTCCCCCTCCACCCCCATTTAAAGGAGATGAGCACTCCCTTCTAATCAATCAGCGATCGATAGCCACTCTTGTTGGAGAAGCCTTAATCTTCTTTGAAAACCCTCCTTGTATTGGCCTTGAATCCTCGCTGGAGATGAGGTATGGAACTCTTATTTCTTTTTAATCTTTTTTCCTAGGTCTTCTCCTATCTTTATGGAACCACTGCCAACTAGATTCCATCAAGAATAATTGAAAATCGATTTGAAAACCTCTCCCCTACTTCGGTTTGGTTGTTTCGCCCCTTAGTTTTGATTCTTCCAATGCCGGTAGTCATCGTCGGCTGTCGATTTGGGATCCTTGGCCTACACTATTGTAGCCCGAGTTACCACTGGCCACAGTTGCACCGAGGTGCTTTACTGCTCTGAGGTGAAAGGGAGAAATAATCCCCTATTTCACCATGGAACCAAAGGAAGAGAGATAAAAAGAAAAAAAAAGAAAGGAAAAGAAGAAAAAAAGAGAAAGAAAAAGAAAAAAAAAAAGAAGAGAGAGTTTCTCTCTTTGCCCTCTCTCTTCTCTCCTTCCTCTCTCCTTCTACTTTCTCTCTAAAAAATTTTACCTTCTGTCTCTATAAGTTTCTCTCTCTAAGTGTCTCTTGTTGGATTATGTCTCTCCATTGAGATTTTCTAGATCTTAGAAAGATCCTCTAATAATCTTGATAGATCCTGGTGCAGGGATCTTGACTGTTAACTATCGAATAATTTATCAGTCCTCATCTTGATCGGGTCGAGCATCATGAGATTTTATTGTCAATTGTATCTTAGCATCATAGCATGGCTTTTGATTTTAGTTGATCGATTTGATGCCCTAGATTAAACTGACTGGACGTCGGATACTACCACATAGCCAATCCTATAAGGATTTAGGATTTTTATTTTAAAAATAATTATGATTAAAGTTTGATAAAAATATGATTTTGGATATTAGGTTTTGAAAAATTATGTGGATTGTTGGAGTATGTATGTGGTAAGTGATGCTTTATTTTTTCTAGATTTATTGATAAATTATATAATATTTATTCATTGAATTTTGAATTGTATTATTTGTGATTTGTGAATATGAACTATGATGTTTGTTGGTTAAATCTAGTATAGAATACTATTGATGAATTATTGAAGGCATTGATTTCATTATGGAGTTATGATAAATTGATTTTGATTTCAAATGATTTCGTATATTGTTCGATTGAAATATGAAACTAATATTATCAAAAAGAAAGATTTGAATCGAGATGGATTTCGACTTATAACCTAACTAGATATTGAAACCCTACCAAAGGAGGTTATATATTGGTATATCGATATCCTACCAATGTGGATTATGCACTAGTACATCGATATCCTACCAGTGAGGGTTATGTACTGGTATATCGATACCTTACTAGTGGGGGTTATGTGCTGCTACTTTGATTATTTATGGTTGTTGCTGATAAATAGATATTCTATTAGTGAAGGTTATATGTTGGCATATCGATATCTTACCAGTGGAGGTTATGTACTGATATATCGACACCTTGCTAGTGGGGGTATGTGCTGCTACTTTGATTATTTATGGTTGTCGAGATGAATTAGATGTTTTGAATGAAATTAATTTATAAATGAAAATAAATTTAAAAATAAATTTTGAAAAGATTGAAGTTATATGGTTCTTATTTGGTTAATGTTGTATATTTTAAATTGATGCACCTTACATGCTTATTTTTAGTATTTTATTATTACTTGATTTATTTAACCAAAGAATGCATTGTTTACGGGGCTATCTAGCTTATTACTCTATATTTTACTATTTTTATAGATTTAGAGGACTAGCTTAACTCGAGAATTATTCATTATAGAAGAGTGAATTAGAGGCAGACTTTGATATTTTTATCTTAAATTAAGATTTATTGAAATTTGATGTAAGAATATAAAATATTATTTTATAAGATATTTGATTTAGTTATTTGGATTAAAATTAAATATTAATTATTTAAATTTTATTTAATTATTACTTTATGATATCGTGATGAGATGTCTTTCATGCTTGTTGGAAGAGTTCTCCACGACTGTTTGACGGTTGCCTTGACCTCCAACTTGCAATCTCGAGTGGGGGGTGTGGCATTTTCCCTCATTGACTTATCACTTAATGCCAGTAGCCCCTCTTCCATGTCTCCCTTTGGTTCTACTTTGGTTAATACCCTCTCCTCTGTCAACACCACCACCTTGACACCCACCCCCACTACCACGAATAGCCTTCCCTATCTCCACCAACAAATGCCTCTTTAACATCTTTTTATTTTCATTTTGAATACTGTGAATGAGTTTCCTACCATCTATTGTTGTAATGCCTGATAGATTTATGTTTGTTGTAGTGCCATAAATTTAGTTGCCTAAAGGGAGCCCTCTATTTGTATCTGCATCCTAGATTTAAGAAGATATTATAATGTAGCCATTTATTTGTGAACAAGATCTCCCAATTAACGTATAGTAGAATTATGTTACATATTGATATGAGAAGTATCAAAATAGAATCTTTTACATCATGTTGTATGTTGGAAGTCAATTGCTTGTCCTTCTTGTACTAGGATTTTATTCCTAGTTTATCTTTATTCCCTATTCCAATGCTAGTTAGAATAGTTTGTTTTTTACTGTAAGTCCATTTAAGTGAGGTTGAGCCTTAGGCTTAATATATTTAAGATTGTTTTATAGTGAAGTAAGAGAGAGAGAGAGAGAGAATAAAAGAATTTTTTTTAATGTATGGAGCATCTTTAGTGAGGCATCTTTGTAGAAGAGAGTTAAACTCTTTGCTCGGCTTTTATTTTCTTTTGAATAAAATTACTTTTCTCTTCTAAATTTTTTTCTTCCACTATTATTTTCTTCTTATAATTTTTCTATGCTATTTTCTATGGATTTGTTTGGCGTTTCTTATGGATCTTAGGATGGTATGATTGATCTACTCTAGATAGTATGTCATGCTATATAGTATTAGAGCTATAGATTTTGAGATTGGCAGCTTGTGTGTTTGTAGTTCGTTTTAGTTGAAGAGCTTCTAGCAATTCATTATGTGGTAGTGCAAGTATATGGACTCTTATTTTGATGATTCAAGAGACGATTCATTTTGGCCGATGCTACTACCATCTATCTCAATGGACTCAATATATTTGATCTCGTCAATATCATTATGATTGTTTTTGCTACCATCGCTTTCCTCCATAAGTTAAACAACATTTATTCTTCAATTTGGAAGTTTATTCTCAAATCATATTTGATAAGACAAGATTTGTGAGATATCTTAGACAAGTCAGAGATGATGCCAACAGATATTCTTGATGATGCGGTTGTGAGATGAAAATGAATTCTGAAATCTAGGATGATGATATGGATTATTCAAGTTTTCATTGATAGAAAAATTATTTACATACTCAGGATGTAAAAAAGTCAAAGAAAGTGTAGGATATTATTGTGACTATCCACTCAAGTTGTAACAAGGTGAGACATCACAAACAAAACTTATTTGAAGAGTAGATTTTGCTTCTAGACTTTCTTAAAAATTTATAAGAGAAATAAAATTGGTTTAAAGATAAATATCTAAAGCAGAGAGACATTGATCAATTAGAGACTGGATTGAGTATAGAAGAAATTTCATAGTATAATGAGTTGATCAGTTTGGGGTTCAATCAAGTCTAAAAGCGAATCTAGAGTAAAAAGAGCTTGCTTACATGGATATTGTATCAAATTCAAAAAAGATCATAATTGAAGGACCAATTGATTCTGAAATTACTCAGGAAGACTCAAAAGATATATATATAATTGATCTAATTGTAGAAATTTATGTTAAGGAATCAAATCATACAGAAAATTCTTGTATTATAGATATTCAAGATATAGATATTTCTTGTAGAGATTCAGTTAGTCATGAGGATGAAAAACTAACAAATTTTGAAGTAGTTTTAGAGATGAAGTAACAAGAGCACATATGTGGCATGGATGATTCTGATATTTGATAAGGGTTTTAGTACGTCACTTAATTTTGAAGCAACTCCAAAGTTTTAACTTGTTAGAAGTCTATCCATGAAGACTTGACTCCTTGCATAGAAGCAAGCTGTATGTATTTACATAGAGTTCCTCAAGTAGAGGTATGCGAATATAAACAATGTTTCATGGATGATTTCATAGGTGTGTAGGTAGTAGTTGATACCCTAGCAAGCAGTGACTATAACTAACAACTCGATGTTTGTTGGTATAAGCTAGATATTTTATGAAATCTCAATATAGTGACCATGGAGTCAATGTTGAGAGGAAGTGTCAGATGATGATATCATCGATTTTGATATGCATCAGAAGAACAAGCTAACAAAAGAGTTTAGCTATTTGTTTATTCGCCCAACAAATCATTGTATATTGTGGTTACTGCAATAACAATAGCAAAAGCTCCCATGGCATTTCTCAACATTGATGCATTCAATATTATCACATGAACTTCACAATAAGGGGGAGAGTTGAAAGTTCATTGCTTGTCCTACTTGCACTATGATTCTATTCCTAGTTTATCATTGTTTCCTATTTCAGTACTACTTAAAATATTTTGTTCTTTAGCGCAACCATTTTAGTTATATTGAGCCTTAGGCTTAATATATTTGAGTTTGTTTTCATGGAGGGTGAGATAGAAAGACAGATAGGGGGAGAGAATTCTTTTTATATGTGGAGCCTCTTTAGTGAGGTGTCTTTGTAAGAGAAAGCCAAACTTTATGTTTTGGCTTTTATTTTCTTTTTAATGAAATTATTTTTCTGTTCCAATTTTTTCTTTATTTATTTTCTTCTTGCAATTTTTTGCACTATTTTTTATTTGATTTATTTAGTGTTTATTCTAGAACTTGAGCTAAAACGGTCAATCTACTCCAGATGGCATACCATTCTATATTGTATGGATTGGTTGTTGAGAACAGTCATTGGAGACATCTGGAACTTTGGATCAATTGGATGGTGTTGCCAGTTTTGAAATTTATCATTGTTAGATGTGACAAACAAGAGGTGTAACTTCTATCAAGGATTTCCAATGTGAGGATCTTATCATACTATTAATCATTTTTCAAATAAAGAGATTGAAGGAATAAGGAGGCATATGCCAATCTTTCTGCTAAGATTCTATGGACTTAAGTATTTGGAGCAATTGTATGCTTCTTCATCATCAAGATGATTCAAGACTAATCAATGATGAATTTCAGAATTTGCGCACTAATATAGTCATTGCTGTTATAGTCGTGGTGCTTGATGGTTGACTAACTTACTTGTGAAAGTCAAGTTAGCAAAACAGTCTCCCAATGTTCCCTGATTTAAACAGGTTAGGAAATTCTACCAAAAAAAAAAAAAACAGGTTAGGAAATACTTTGTTCACTAATTGGAAACATAGACTTGTAACTTGACTATAATGCCTGTCATTATCGAATTGCACTTTTTTCATATCAAAGATAATTATTTAAACTTTAATTAATGTAGGTTAATTTAAATAATGTGAATATTGCCACTGGTTTATGCATGAGAGGCCATCAAGTTATAATTGTTGTTCGAGTCTTAAATTGGATATACAACTGCATTAAATCATTCATACTATTATAATGGGAGAAGAGAAGCTTTTATTACTATGATAATTTAAAAATATAAAAGAGTTGTAGCATCAGTATAATGTTATGAGATATGAGATGTACCTTGAAATAAGGCCAAATTGGAGGATTGTTACTAATTTTTTGACATATAATAGTTGGTAAAAAAGTGATAATCATATATGAATTTTGTAATTGCATTAAGAACTTCATTTAAGTTTTGATGAAAGGTCTCATGACTATGCTAAAACTGTTCTTGCAATGCTTAATTACTTGTATTTCTTGAAAGTGTGTATAGAAAGATCGTACGTTGCTCTTCCATTGTGACAGCCATCGTGTGACATAAAAGATCCTTTTGTCATAAAAGCTTTGTAAGTTTTGAAAAATATATAGAAGCGAAAGACTAAAATTAAAAGAATATTTTAATATTTAAAGATCATTTTTTATTAAGTTGAACAATTTTAAAGGTTTTCTAATAATTAATATAAATTTTATTTCTCATATAACTCATATAACTCTTCCATAGAGCCCATGCAATAATTTTGGTATTTAAAATCATGTCAAATTGAGGCATGTACCTAGTTTTAATTGTTGGAAACATGAAAGGATAAAAGAAGGGGGAGAGAAGAGAGAAGGGGGTGGCAATGCTAGTTTATTTAACATAGGATAGGATCAATTATACATGGAAATTTTCTTTAATAGAATTTCATATAAAATCCTATAGGTTCAAAATCTACATCTTATTACGAATTTTATCCTACGGCTATAAATTCTAAGTACCCAAACAAGCCTTTTGGATCTGTTTGGATAATCCTATTGAATTCTCACAAATAAAACTAAGATTTTTAATATTATAAAATATGAGGTTTGCCCAGTCCATTACAATTGGACCTCCCCCAGTTCATTCCAATAGGATGGGAGAAGTAGGCCTAGTGAGGCTTTTTTTTCCTCTCTATAAGATTTTAGCTGGATCACTCTGAAAAAATTCTTATAAATTTTGTGAATATAGGCCTAGCCCGGCCTATATTCTTATGAATATTATGGATTGTATAGGATTATCCGAATAGATCCTTACCTTTCTAGAACTTGCAAGTATGTTTAGACCCACATTAAGACCTAACAGCCTATTTCTGGTAGTTGGGTTTTGAGTGTTTTAATTATTGAGCTTCATTGTTCTGAAAAGTTGAGTTATTGTTGATGCCTATAAATTTGTGCTTAGATACCCCTACTTTTATTTCCCCCACGAGAAAAGAGAGGGAGATCCACCAACCGTATGTGACCAGTAGGAAAGCCCCAACTCATATTGAGCTTAGGTACCTGAAGGCTATTTGGTGTTGGTTTTGTGTTTCTGTTTCTCCACAATTTGGTGAAAAACTATGCGGAGATGTTGCACTCGCACAAAAACTTCTGCTATATGCCTTTCTTTTCATTTCATTTTTTCTGAAAAGAATAAATTTTAGCTACAAATGTGATATCCCAACACACACACAAAAAAAAAAAAAAGAGGAGGAAAGAGCCAGAGACTCCCAAAGGGAGTCGTCTTTCTCCTCTGAATTGGACCTAGTTTGAGTGCCTAAACAACTCTGTTAAGGGGAGATCTAAGCTTGGTTTCACGTCTATTTAAAACCCCAATTCCTCACTTCTTCTCAATCTTCTATGGTTCCTAAAGCTTGGACTTTTGCCAAATTGTTGCCGGAAATTCTTAGAAAATAATCTGATTATAAATATCCTATTTCTTCCATGTTTGTTCTTGTTATTTTGATGCCGCCAGTCATCGGATTTGGGTCGTTGATTGCTGCCATGGCCTACTCTTTCGGCCACAAGTGTTGCCGGCTGAGAGGAGAACCTCCTTTACTTTGGGAGCAAGAGAAAGAAGGGTTCCCTTGTTCCGTTAGAGAAGAGAAGAAGAAAAGAAAGGAAAAAAAAGAAAGGAAAACAAAAAAAGAAAAAAAAGAAAAGAAGAGATTGTTTTTCTCTCTCTTTTCTCTCTCCCTTCTCAGAGCTTGTATCCCTACTTTCTCTATCTACTTTCTCTTTTTATGAATTTTCTTTCTCTAGAGCTGTTTCTTTCTCTCTATGAAATTATTTTTTTAAGATTAATCGAGTAAAGGGCTTTCTTTTAATGATTTTGATCTGATCTTAGTAAAACAAGTCCTGATTGCAGTCGTTGGGCAGCATGCCGGCACCCATCTTGGTCAGATCGGATAACTCTTAATTTGAACATCCATGATTTATTTTAAATCTTTTGTATACTAATTCAATCATGATTTAATAAAATCATCTTGCTTGAACTGATTGAGATGTTAGATAATGTCGCCTGATTAGCCATATTTTATCTTATTAATTTCTCTCTTTTTTGATATTCTCTCTCTATATGATTTATGAATCTAGTGAACCTAACTTATTTCTTTGAATCTGAGTTGATCCCAGTAGAAGGTTTTGAACCATGCTATCAGTCAGACAATATGCCTATACCATTCAATCTTTTATCCAATATCATAAGATTTGGTCCTTGTTGATCTCTATTAAATTATTATATTTCAAGTGACCCTAATTAGATAAAGCTACTTGATCAAATTGATCTCTGACTACCAATCGATGTACCAACTTTCACTTTGACTTTTGTCGAGTACTAATAGCTTTGATCATTTTAAATCTCTGTTAAACCATCTATTTTCTATTCTAATCATGATCGGATGAAATTATCTTGATTTAACCAATCAGAATATTGCATGCTATCACTTTTGTTAGCCTTGTGAGCATGTTGAAACTTACAATTTTTATTAGTTATGACTTAAGACTGATAGAAGAATATATTTTGATTAATAGATTCTAAAGGATGCTTTTAGGATTGATTGAATTTATCTATTTAGTATTCTACAGAGATAAATAATGAACTATCTTTTCAAGATACTTCATAATTTATTTTAAAAGCAAATAATTAGTCTTTGATTTATGTATGATTTATGAAACCTTATTTTGAGCAAAAAATAATTTATAAGATTTAAGATTTTTAAAATATTATGGTTTATTGATTTATTATATAATATACATATATTGAATAAAATTATGATATCTATATGTTATATTATAAAAGTACTTTGATATGGATCAGATTTGTGCTCTTAGTCTAATTATATTTCAGTGGACCCCATAAATGGATGTTAAATATTGGTATCCATTGGATCCCGCCAGTCGTGGTTAAACATTGGTACTCAATGAATCCTACAATAGAATTAAATATTGGTACTCAGTGGACCCCTCCAATAGGGTTAAACATTGGTATACAACAAATTCCATCAATGAAGGTTAAATGTTGGTCATAGTCAAAGGCCGTTGAGTTCTATATATTTTATTTCGAATTACATTTATAATTATGCATGAATATAAATATTCAAAAAAATTTTGATTTGCATTGATTAGCATGAAATATGTTTGTTATTCATAGCTTTTATTTTCAAACATCATATTTTATGCATATATATATGGAATGTCTAGTTGGGATATTAATTATTTACTAGACGATCGAGTTCATTACCTCACTTTTCTTTTTAGATTTAGATTCTTAATTATAGATGTGAGTACTATTTTAGGAGTGAGTTAGAAGTGGGAATTAATAATATCAATCGAGTTTAGATATAGACTTATTATTATATTTATAGAATTATTATTTGAGGCTTAATTGGTGTAAGATATTTTGAATATCATTGAAATTTTGTGAGAGATTAAAGTTGATTTTGGTTAGTTAAATTTTAGACTTAATTTATTATGAATTCTAGTATGATGCATTGATATAATTTTTTGGAACGCTTTGCATACTTGTGGAGAAAGTTCTTTATAAGTATGTGATGGTTGCCATGACTTCTAGCTCACAATCTTGAGTTGGGGGTATGATAATTTGTATGGTATTAGAGCATAAATGGATAAAGCATAAGATATAGACTCTTACATAGGATGAGTACAGGTGGGTAGGCACTAGGTACATTAGGACGTAAATCTATATTGATTATAGTATAAGTTATCTTAATAAATTTTTCAAGCTTTGAGATTATATATGAAAAGATCATCAAGGAATCACAATTCATAGGGTTTGATATATGATAGGCAATATATGGATTATGATGTGATTAGTTAGATTTTGATCTAAAGTAATGGTAAGGAGATTGATCATAAAATTTTATTATGCATTGTGATTATTAATTTAATTATTAATTATTTAAATAAATTATAAGCTCAAATTTAATATGAAAGAATAATATGATGTTGCTCTTGATTTTAAAGTGGATTATTTAGTGGCAAGATAAATCTTTATCCATAAAAAGTTGTTTAAGGATGGACTAAGAAAATCTTTTATAATATCTAATTGGAATATTCTTTAAGGATCATATATATCGGCATGTAAGAGGAAAGTATATTTGAAAATATTACAAATAAGTTTGTTTCTAATGAAAAAAATTAAATTTTTATTATGAGATTATAGACTATTTATTTTGGTGGAATCTTTAATTATCATCTTTGGATCCAAACAATCGATTTTATTTATGTATATTGGAGATTATATGGCATATATGAAACTTCAATTCAAAAATTATGTATTTAAGTTTAATCGAAGAATTTTCTACCATTGTTGTTGAGGGTACTAATGAAATCCTTGATTGCTATTCAAATATCTTATTTATGTCTATTTGAGATTTTGGGACAGATGAAATTGCAATTCAAAATTTTGGATTTAGGAACTGATCTGGAGTTTCTTTGCTATTGTTATTGAGGTCAATGTTAAAATCTAATATGGTATGAAGAATTTAATTTTAAAAGGTTTGTATAATTACTATAGATGGTATTTGATAGATGTCAAAGATCTTGATGGAAAATACTTTAGAAGAAATGACTGAGTTAGTTTTACTTATATGTTTTGATTTAAGTCTAACTTGGCAGAGCATCAGAAAATTTTTCTTATTGATTTTACTTACAGAATTTTGATTTGAAATGATCTAATTGAATTGATAAAAAAATTAAGATTTAATTCATATTGGATTATAGTAAACCTACATGATTGTTTTGAATGTGATATTAGACTCTAGGATTAATCAAGATGATTGTGCTTCAAAAGAAATTAGAGATAAAATCGAAAGTTCCATTTTGGCTTTAATTGAAATTTAAAATTTTAGATCTTTCCTACTATAGTATAAAGTAATATTATGGTCAAAACTATTTCATAAATCTAAAAAATTTTGATGGTTTAGATCAGGATGCACAATAGAAGTATGGTGATGGGGATTATTTTGAGCTAGTCAATAATATTGATTCTTTTAGTTAAAAATTTATGATAGATGATATGATTTGATATTTTTTATAAAAAAAAAATTTTGATAATGAAAAGGATAATATTTTTGATTTTGGATTATTTTAGATGTTGTTTTGTGATTTTCACAAGTAGGTCTTCTATCTACTATGCTAAGAAAATTTTTAGCATCCTAAGTCTAGGATGAGTGAATCATCGATTCTTGATCTTGGATTTAGAATATTTAGTGATAGATTTCTTTTCTCCTAGATTTTATGTATATGTTTCTCAATCGATTAAAAAGAATATGAGATTATTTATTGATCTTAGATATTATACTCAAATATTTATCTATATAGAGTATGGTAAAGTTTGTTTATGATCTTATAATATATCGATTAAGTCTAGATCAAATAATGATGTTGATGAGAAACTTAATATCTTTATCTAGAATTGAGATGCTGATTTTGATTATAATAAATGAATGGTTCTAATTCAGACCCACTCTTATGGTATTGACATTTCTCATATAAGATGATTTAATGATGAAATTGCATCAAGAATTAGAATATCAAAAAGTTCAAAGATGAGATTACAACTATGAATCCCAATAAGAAAACTTTAATTTGAGAATGAAATTCTTTTTAGAAAGGGAGAATGTGATATCCCAACATAAAAAAAAGAGGAAAGAGCCTGGGAAATAGGTGAAAGACTCCTAAAGGGAGTCATCTTCCTCCTCCAAACCCTAGGGAGTTTGAGTTCCCAAAGAACTCTATTAAGTGGGGATTTGAGCTGGGTTTTAGGTTTATTTAAAGGCCCCAATCCCTCACTTCTTCCTCACTAGAAAATCACCATACTTCGCCACCCTTTTCTCCTTCTTTTTCTCTTAATTGCCAATGGTTTAATCTTGATTTGGCCACCAAAAATCAAATCAATTTCTGTCGAAGGCCAAATAAATCCCCCCAATCATCTTCTTCTCAATCTTCTATGGTTTCTAAAGCTTGGATTTTTGCCAAATTATTGTTGAAAATTCCTAGAAAAAAATCTGATTATAAATACCTTGTTTCTTCCATGTTTGTTCTTGATCTTTTGATGTCGTTGGCCATTGTCAGTCATTGGACCTGCGTCATTGGTCACCATCATAGCCTGCTCTTCCAACCATGAGTGTTACCAGCTAGGAGGAGAACCTCCTTTGCTTTAGGATTAAGGAGAAGAAGGATTCCCCTGTTCTTTAAAAAAGAGAAGAAGAAAAAGGAAAAAAAAGAAAAAAGAAAAAAGAAAAGAAGAGAGAGAGAGAGAGTTTTTCTCTCTTACCTCTCTCCCATCTTTGAGCTTGTATCTCTACTTTCTCTCTTTAGAAAGTTTGACTTTCTCTCTCTACTTTATTTCTATAAATTTTTTCTCTAGAATTTTTTCTCTCTCTTTATGAAATTATATCTTTAAATTGATCAAGCAAAAAGCTTTCTTTCAATAATTTTTATCTGATCTTAGTAAAGAGAGTTCTGATCTGTGGTCATCGGATAGCACACCGGCATCTATCTTGGTCAGATTGAGTACTCCTTATAAATTTGATCATCCATGATTTATTTTGAACCCTATGTGCACTAATTCAATCATGATTTAATAAAATCATCTTACTCGGATGGATTGAGATGTCGAATAGTGTCACCTGATCAGCTATGTTCCATCTTGTTAAATTTTTTTTTTGATATTCTTTCTCTATGTGATTTATAAACCCAGTGAACCTGATCTATTTTTTGAATCTGAGTTGATTTCAATAAGAGGTTTTGAATCCCTCTATCCGTCGGACAACATGCCTACACCATCCGAGCCTTTATCCAGTACTACAAGATCTGGTCCTTATTGATTTCTGTTAAATCATTATATTTTAAGTGATCTTAATTAGATGAAGCTACTTGATCAAATAGATCTCTAACTACTAATCGATGTACTATTCACATTGACTTTTGTCAAGCACTAATAGCTTTAATCACCATTGATCTCTGTTGGATCATCTGTTTCCTATTTTAATCATGATTAGATAAAATTACTTTGATTTGACCAACTGAAATGTTAAATACTACCACTTTTGTTAGCCTTGTGAGGTGTCAAAACATATGATTTTTATTAGTGGTAGCTTAAGACTAATAGAAAAATATATTTTGAATAATAGATTTTGAAGGATGCTCTTAAGATGTATTGAATATATTCATTCAGTGTTCTGTAGAGGTAAGTAATGAACTATCTTTTCAAGATATTTTATAATTTATTTTGAAAGTAAATATTAATCTTTGATTTTTATGTGTAATTTATAAAACTATATTTTGAATGAAAAATGATTTATAAATTTGAGATTTTAGATTATTATAGTTTATTGATTTATTATGGAACATGCATATATTGAATAAAATTATGATATCTATATGTTATGTTGCAAAAGTACTTTGATACAGATTGGATTTTTGCTCTCAGTCTAACTATATTTTAGTCGATCCCATTGATCGGGATTAAATGTTGGTGCTCAATGGACCTTGCCAATGGGGTTAAACATTGATACTCAGTAGGCCCCACTAATGGGAGTTAAATATTGATATTCAATGGATCTCGTCAATGAAGGTTAAATATTGATCATAATCAAAGACTGTTGATTTATATGTATTTTATTTAAATTAAATTTATGATTATATATGAATATAAATATTTAAAAATATTTTGATTTATATTAATGAGCATAGAATATGTTCTTATGTTATTCATAGCTTTTATTTTTGAATATCATATTTTATAAATATATCTAGAATGTCTAGTTGAGATATTCATTATTTACTAAGTTATTGAGCTCATTATCTCTTTTTTTTTTTAAGATTCAAATTCTTAATTACGAACATGAGTACTGCTTTGGGTGCATGTTAGAAGCGAGAGTCAACAATATCAACCGAGTTTGGATATAGACTTATTATTATATTTTATAAAATTATTATTTAAGATTTAATTAATGTAAGATCTTTTGAATATTATTGAAATTTTATGAAAGATTAAAGTTGATTTTAGTTAGTTAAATTTTAGACTTAATTTATTATGAATTTCACTGTGATGCATTAATATCAATTTTTTTGGAATACCTTGCATGCTTGTGAATAGAGTTCTCTAGGAGCATATGGTGGTTGCTATGACCCCTAGCTCATGATCTTGGATCAGAGATATGACAATCAAAAGTTCTAAAAATTTCTTTACTTCATCATCCACGTTATTGCTCTATTTCATCTTTTCTTGGATTTTTTGAAACAAAAACAGAAAACATAAAGCAATATCAAATAACCCTTGAGATTGGTCCTATGATTGATTTTGATGATTATAAAATATTGAGTAATTATGATACTAATCATGTATTTCAAGAGTGAATATAAGATTTTTAAAATATTTATAATAAAAAAAATTATTTTTGAAATAAATTCTCTAAAGATGCTAAGCCAAAGAACTTCAAAGAACAAGATTTCACAAGTTTGACCAAGAGGAGTCGACTCCTGATGATGAAGAGTCGACTCTGATATATTGGAATGCACTGGCATGGATGATAAGTTGACTCATAAAGATGATGAGCTGACTATCTCAGAAAAGATAGAAGACTGTATTTTTAGGATTTTTGTATGAGCTGACTCATGGATTCTACGAGTCGACTCGTGGGCAGCTCGAGTCGACTCGTGAAGGCTGTGAATCGACTTGTGGCATGGGAACTGCACTAATGACTAGTTTTCTGTACATCTTCAACAGCTAGTTTTTGTCTCTAATAGATAGTTCAGCCCTTCTAGTGGCCAAACCTCATTCTCTAGGCTCTTTCAAGTCTATTAAAAGCTAGAGAATTATTTGAGAAGCAAGATTTGAGGGATTAAAGAGTGAAACATTCATTTTTTAGGGAGCATCATTGAGTATCCTTAAAAAGAGAGAAAAGAAAGGGATTTGTGTACAGAATTTAGAGAGCTTTCAAGAGTGAACATCTCCATCATCTTCCATATCTTCTCAAGCATCAAGAAAAGAAGTTGAAGCATCATTTGAGCAATTCATCACCAACTTCATTGAGCTTCAAAGCATTTGATTTTTTTATTTTTATTTTGAGCTGAATACTTTCTATCTTGTATTCTTATTTTCTTTTCAAGTTTCTTTAGGGTGAAAAAAATTTAGGGTTAGGCCCATTCAAGCTTAATTGAACATTGTATGATTTTTTAATTGGTGAGTCCAAAGAATCAATTGGGTTGATTATGAATCTAAAAAATAATTGATATACGATTTTGGTTAGTGAGCCTAGAAAATCAATTGGGTTGATTGTGAACCTAGAAAATAATCGATGTATGATGTTAGTTGGTGATTCTGAAAAATCAATTGGATTTGTTTATGATATCGGGTAAAACAAATATGCTGTAATCGAACTGATTATAATAAAATTCTCAAGAGAAGCTTGGAGAGTAGATGTAGATGTGGGGTTGTATGGAACCACTATAAATTATTTTGTTTTTGTGTTATGCCTTACTTTTTAGCATTACTTACTTGCTTTGCATTTCTCTTAGTTCTTGCATCACTTCTTTAGTATTTTAATTCCACTACTACATATATCATACACAACACAGTCACTAACATTAGTTAATTTGAAGCACATACTTATTTAGATTTCATATTTTCTTAAAATTATTGAGAAACCCAATTCACCCCCCCACTTGGATTGCTAGCTTTCTAGACAACAAAGTTGATTTTAATTAGTTAAATTTTGAACTTAATTTATCATGAATTCTACTGTGATACATTAATATCATTTTTTTTGGAATACCTTACATGTTTGTGAAAAGAGTCCTCTATGAGTATGTGGTGATTGTTGCGACCCCTAGTTCACAATAAATGAGGGCATTTCTATCAATAAATGAGATTTTTCAGATTACCGTCACTTGATAATCCAGCATGGGGAAACAAATAACACCCCTTGGTGGTATTTATTTGTTGGAAACTTTTTCTCTCAGGTGGTGATTTGGAGATCAGCAACAATCTTCTTTTGAAAGAGTCTTGGTGCGAAAAACAATTGGAGATGCAAAAACTGATGAACTGCAGCACTTTATGGCACCCTCTTGGAGTTGGAACCTACTCCACCTGAGGTGGCCACAAATCCTGTGCTTGGAGATCAAATCTGCATGGCAACCAGCAGCAAGAACACCTCCACAACCCCCTGTTAGGCATGGAGATAGAGGGCAAACCATGCCTTGGGCGGCCACACCTTGGGGCGGCAAGAAACTAGATAGCGCCCACCTTTTAGGGTGGCTTCCTCATCCAAACCGTAGGGCGGCTAGGGCTTGAAGGAGGTTCCCCCCTTCCTCTAAATTCTCTTAAGAGAGGGTGACTATACTAGAGAGAAGAGAGAGAGAGAGAGAGAGTTTAGGGAGAAAAGCTCTATTGATTTCATGTTCCATTAGGTTATAATACATGGGTTTATATACCTTAGGGTTTCCATATGTTTTCTATCATAACATGAATCCTAATAAATCCTAGCTCAAAAACTCTCCTGACAAACTCACATGAGATTGTGCTCACTCAAGCCCATGTACACCTTGACTTGACCCAATCTCACCCTCATGGATCCAAATCCAACCCATACATGAATTAGCCCCCTTAAGACCCAAATCTCCAGATCTCAAGACCTGTGGAGGGCCAAACCTCCACCCTAGAATCAAATTATGTTAGAAAATAGGTTGATTCGCATGCATAGATCTATACGATTATGGCAACCATAGCGGAAGTAGATTTTAAAATTTTTTAATCTAATCTATGCATACTGATTCTAAATCATAATCAAGCTTAAGATCATCTAACATACATAAATAAATTTATGAACATAGATTTGAAATCATAAACTGCAAGAAGAAGGTATACCTGATCACTTTTCTCTCTTTCTTTGCTGGATCTGATCCTGCAGATGTCTGGAGTTACTGTCGTAGCTGCACAAGCACCTGACCTCTGCTGGTATCTATATAAAGATATATGATCAGAACTTCAAAATCCTCAAGGGGCTAACTCCCTTGCAGGTTTCATTTTTTGGCTTGAATCAGGCCACTTTACTTGATATTACTTGAAGTAGCCCTGTATAGGATTCTGAAGATTGATCCTAACCACCAAGAAAAATCAAAAAAATTTTTCTTGATTTTTTCACTCTCTCAAAAGTTCTCTCTCTAGATCTAATCTAGAAGTGGAATAGGCATAGAAAAGAGAGGGCAAGAGGAGTTGGCGTGGAGGATGAAGGGAGGGGACAAGGTAGTTAGTGCAAAAATCAGATCTCTACTTCACACGCCAAAACCAACCCCCTTTAAATATTTGTCACACAAAATTGAGTTCCTTTCCACATCTATAACTGATTCTAATCAGATTAGGATTAGTTTAAAATCAGTTAGCCTTATCCCTATCAAGAGAGGAATTCAAACTAATCAAGAAATGAGGTGGCGCCTCATTTCTATCCTCCCACACACGTGCCCAAAGGAAGCAATGAGATTTTTCATCACTCCATCTTCTTTTTGGTCGGCCACTTGGAGAGAGAAGTTCAAAAAGCTTGGGCTCTAAGGGGGTCAATTTGATTCAAGTTGGAGCCCAATCGAATTCAAACTGAGCCCAAATCGAATTAAATTCAAAAGGCTGTCTAACCTAATCCAATCAAGCTTGAAATCCAAATCCGATTTGGATAATTGAACTTAATTAGTATTAAATTAAATCAAGTTTAAATAAATTAAATTAAATTTAAATTAATTAGAATTTGATCTATAATTTAATCAGTTCTAATTAAATCATAATATTTATAATTAAGTCCCTATGCGAATAATTAGCAGTTATTGAATCTTTAACACTTACAAATTAGTAATTTTTAAATTCAAACCATCAATCAAATTGATAATTCAAATTTGATCCAAGTCATTGATTGGGTCAAACTCTTTTTATGCATGACCCCTCAAATTTTATTCTATTTAGTAGTGAGACATATCATAATCTCTATCACAGTATCATCAAAACTCCTTTCGATGGATCAGAATAATTTTAGTTCACACCAACAAGGATCGTTGATCCAAAAATTATCCTAGTGAGTTCTCACAATCTATTAGTGATGCCTGGTAGCATATAGTGATAACCCAACAGAATAAAAAATATGAACCCCTAGGTGCAGTTATCATGTGATTCAAACCTTCGATCATGAGTTCCAACTTGACAGAGATCATGGAGAACTTGTCAAACCTTATCGTCAACCATATGTCAGATTGGCTCGACTTGAGTTTACTTGTAAATCTCATGAAAATTCTTTTTCAGCATTAATACTTGCTTCAATCGAAGACTTCCTGAACTCAGTCTTGCTAATTGCATAGGACTTCTCCTTTTCTATTAAAGTTGATCGATTCTATCTAAGTGCATCTTATTCTAATAGCAAACTTGAACCTACTGAAGCCAACATATATAGCAAGGAGCTGAATGGCTAGGAATCAAGAGAATGTGCAATCAAACTTAGTAGCCTCACTGTGAATAGCTAATGACATCGCAAGTCAAAAGATCACTCACACAACTACAGCATCGAGAAGACCAATGACAAGTGAGTAGACATCCAAGTGATTTTTCGTATTGGTTACGCTCAGTGCAAGTTATTCTCTAACAACCACCTGCACTCTCACCCCAGTGTCACTACACCATAGACTCGAGACTTGTCTGTCCATAAGGGAGGTGATCCATGCACCGATCTTATATAGATTCGTCACCATCCTCCATGACGATCCAGCGATTGAGAGAATTTAGAAACTAACCACTAATAATGTATGTCTTAACTTCTCAACATCTTGAGAATATACAATATCATCTTTGTTAATTTATGGGACAAATCATGGACACATAAACATGATTGAAAATAAAAAATATTTTTTTATTAATAATAAAGTTTTACAAGTACAAGAAAAAGTTCTGAAAATATAAATGTGCTAGCCAACAATTGACTTATAGGACACACGTCTAACAAACTCCCACTTGACCTAAAGCTAATTGGCCATATACCTAAGACCCATCTTCTCAAGGTGAGCTTCGATCTTTTGCTGGCTGAGAGGCTTGGTCAATAGGTCCGCCACATTATGTGCGGAGTCAACTCTCTGCACCTCGATAAACTTCTTCTCAAGGTAGTCGCATATAATATGGAATCGCCGCTCTATATGCTTGGATTTTTTATGAGATCTAGACTCCTTAGCGAGGGCTATGGCACCGTTATTGTCGTAATGCAATACAATGATATCTGATGGTATCACACCCAGCTCTACAATAAACTTTTTATACCAGAATGCTTCCTTAGCAGCTCCAAAGTCGATGATGTATTCAATTGCCATGATCGAATCAGCAATGCCCGATTGTTTGGAACTCTTCCAACTAATTGATTCACCATTACATAAAACAATATGCCTCGATGTAGATTTTCTATCATTGACATCAGACATGAAGTTTGAATTAGTGTATCCTTCTACTTTCAGCTCCGAACCTCCATCAAAGATCAAGAACAAATTCTTAGTCCTTCTCAAGTACTTAAGAATGTTCTTTACTATAATTTAGTGCTCACCTGGATTTGACTGATATCTACTCGTGATACTTATGGCAAGTGCTATATCAGATTGAGTACATAGCATGGCATACATAAGGCTCCCTATAGTTGAAGCATAAGGGATACAAAGCAGATTGATTTTGATGATTACAAAGCAGATTGAAGGGATACAAATAATTTTAAAATGAAAAAGTCCTTATGCTCTTCAAGGGCAAAATTATAATTTCACTAAAATCCTGATTTGATAGTATCATTTGATAGAACAAATGATTTGTAAACTATTGGTGAAAATTTCATTGTATTTGGACTTATATTTTTGAAGTTATGAAGGTTTGAAGTGCATGAGTCGACTCATGAGTCAACTCATGGCACTGTGAGCTGATTGGCACGCAAAAAATTCCCATGGCACGCTGGATTTTTGACTTGGCATGACCTGTGAGTCGACTCATGAGTCGACCCACAAGGCATGAGTCGACTCATGAGTCGACCTCTGCTGATTTGAGCCGAAAAATCCAGAAATCAGACCTTCTGGTCTGTGCAACAGAAGTCGACTCATGAGTCGACTCCTGATGCATGAGTCGACTCATGAGTCGACCCCTGCGATGGAAAATATCAGCAACGGCTATTTTTTTGCCCATTTTAATTACCATTTATGCTTCCTAAAATTGCTCTAACGACTCTTTATCTGCCTAAATTATTTTCTCTTGCTTCTAATGCTACAAAATGCTTAAAATGGTGAAAGAAATTGCAGATTAAATAGCAGATCAAATTGGAGAGAAAACAGAAGATCAATCGGCAGATCAAAAGAGAGATAAAATTCATTGAGAGGATCCACGAGATAATTTGAGAGAAGAACAGAAGAGAGGATCCAAAATCTGCACGAAAAAGCCTGAGATCAACGAAAAATCCAAAAAGAAAAAGAGAGAGGATCCACAATATACCAGAGAGATTGTGAAAGAGAAAAGCAAGAGCTTTCAAGGAGAGAATCCTTCACGCCTATTGTTTCAATCTTGATCTAGAGATCGTTCAAAGCTTTCAAGAGATCTTCAATCAACAATCAACCTCTTCTCAAGCATTCAAGCATTCATCCACTTTGAGAAAATCTGAAAAAGGGGTTCTTCATTTGAGTAAAGCTTTTATTGTTATATTCGCTCATTTAAGGAGCTGTTATTGTATTAATCTGTGCTCAAAATTTTCTAACTCTTTGTGAGTTTTTGTTCTTATTTTTGGAGGATTTCCAAAACAAGGAAAGGTTGATCCGAACCTGAAATCGGAGTGTTTTGGGTTTACTTGTACCCGAGAAACAAGTGATCTAGCTTGGGATAGCTAGTGTCGGAGTTTCCGACGTTTTGTATTCGGGTTGAATACAAAGTATAGTGAATTGAAATTCCCAAGTAGGATCTTGGGGAGTGGATGTAGGTGCAAGGTTAGCACCGAACCACTATAAATCCTTGTGTTTGTGGTGTGCTTTATCGCTTTATCTTATTTCTTTATTATATCCTTACAATACTGCTTTAGGTAATTAATATTGATTTAAAGTCTTTGTTTTGTTCTTCATAAGTAATCAGTTGGGCTTAAATTTTTTAGAAACCCAATTCACCCCCCCTCTTGGGTTGCATAGCTGGGCAACAAGTGGTATCAGAGCCCGGTGCTCTAGCCCTTCTTTGATCTAACAATCAAAGAGCCAAAGATCTATGGCAACCCATGTCGGTACTTCTCTAGCCGAGGGGCAATCAACAAACCGACCTCTACTTTTCAATGGGTCTAATTACACCTATTGGAAAGCTCGGATGAAGATTTTCATACAAGCACTCGATTATGATATGTGGAGTATCATAGTGAATGGTCCTCACACACCCACCAAGATTATAGATGGTGAGGAGTCAACCAAACCCGAGAAAGAATGGGATGAGGTTGACAAGAAATTGGCACAATTAAATGCCAAAGCCATGAATGTTCTTTATTGTGCACTAGATGCTAGTGAATTCAATCGCATTTCTACTTGTGCATCTGCTAAAGAAATATGGGATAGGTTAGAAGTCACCCATGAGGGAACAAATCAAGTAAAAGAGTCTAAAATAAACATGCTTGTACATAAATATGAATTGTTCAAAATAGAGCATGATGGGTCCATAACTGCCATGTTTACTCGTTTTACTGATATAATTAATGGTTTAAAGAGTCTTGGCAAATTTTATACTAACAGTGAACTTGTAAGGAAGATTCTCAGGTCACTGCCAAGAACTTGGGAAGCCAAGGTGACTGCCATCCAAGAAGCAAAGGACTTGAACACTCTACCTCTAGAAGAGCTTCTTGGATCCTTGATGACTCATGAACTTAGCATGAAGCAACATCAAGAGGATGAAGTCAAAAAGAAAAGAACCATTGCCCTCAAATCCACAACTTTGCCTGATTATGAAACGGATGACTCTGAAGATGAAGATCAGGATGAAGAGATGGCTCTCATCACCCAGAAATTTAAGAAGTTTCTAAGAAAAAGGAAACAGGGGATGAGAAAGAAATTCACAAAAGGGGATCAAAGCAAAGAAAAGGAGAAAGATCAACCCCCTATATGCTACGAGTGCAAGAAGCCAGGACATTTCAGATCCGAATGTCCACAATTGAAGAAAGGTCCAAAGAAGTTCAAAAAAAAGGCAATGATGGCGACCTGGAGTGCGAGTGATGACTCAAGCTCCGACGAGAAAATCTCAACAGAACAAGCCAACTTGTGCCTGATGGCACACGAAAATGAGGTAACTTCTGAATCCACTAGTGAATTTACTTTTGAAGAATTGCATGAAGCTCTCTATGATTCAATTGAGGAATTAAAGAAACTAGGGAAAAAAAAAAAGAGCTGAAATTGGAAAATCAGTCCTTAGTGAAACAAGCTGAAAATCTTTCAATTGAAAAATTCACCTTGATTCAAGAAAATCAAAACTTAAAAGATGAAATGAACAAGCTGAAATCTATAGTAGATAAGTTCACCTTAAGTTCAAACAAACTAAATATGATCCTTGAAAATCAGAAAGCTATATATGATAAGGCTGGACTTGGTTATAAACCCCTGAAGAAATAAAAATTTCTGAAGGATATTTATGTAAATTATTCAAGTAACAAGTCTACAAATATTACTTGTTTTAAATGTGGAAGAATAGGACATAAATCATACACATGTCTTATTAACAAATATGCAAACACAAAGAAAATATGGGTTCCAAAAGGAACCATTCTGACTAACCTGAAAGGACCCAAGAAAGCTTGGATACCTAAGACAGAAACTTGATCTTTGCTTGCAGGTGTGTCTAGCATCCCAAGAAGGAAACAGAAAATGGTATCTTGACAGTGGATGCTCGAGACACATGACTGGTGATGAATCACAATTCATCACGCTTGATGCTAAGGATGGAGGGATGATCACCTTTGGAGATAATGGCAAAGGAAAGATCATCGGGATAGGTAACATTGGTATCACTCCCTCCAAATACATTGAGAATGTTTTATTAGTTAAAGGTTTAAAGCATAACTTACTTAGCATTAGTCAATTCTGTGATAAAGGGTATAAAGTAAGTTTTGAATCATCTGTTTGCATTGTGATGAGTCCTATTAACGATGGCATTAAATTTATAGGACATAGGCATGGCAATGTTTATATGGTAGACTTGAATGATTTAACTAAATTAGACATGCAATGCCTAGTTTCCTTAAATGCTAAAATAAATGAGACTAGTTGGCTGTGGCATCGTAGACTTGCACACATTAGCATGCATTCTCTCTCAAAATTAATTAAAAAGGATTTAGTTCTCGGTTTGCCAAAACTGAATTTTGAAAAGGATAGAATTTGTGATGCATGCCAATTAGGTAAACAAACTAGAGTATCATTTAAATCCAAAAATACTGTTTCAACTTCTAGACCTTTAGAGCTCTTACATATGGATTTATTTGGACCAACTAGAACCACTAGTCTAGGAGGAAAACGATATGGATTTGTAATAATAGATGATTACTCTCGTTTTACTTGGGTTTTCTTTTTAGCTCACAAAAATGAAACTTTTCAAATTTTCACTAAATTTCATCGAAAAGTCACTAATGAAAAAGGGTTTTCAATTCAAAATATTAGAAGTGATCATGGAACAGAATTTGAAAATCATGACTTTGAAAATTTTTGTGATGAAAATGGAATTGGCCATAACTTCTCTGCTCCTAGGACACCCCAACAGAATGGGGTAGTTGAAAGGAAAAATAGAACCTTAGAAGAAATGGCCCGTACCATGCTTTGTGAAAGCAACCTTCCAAGATATTTTTGGGCAGAAGCTATTAACACAGCATGCTACATTTTAAATCGTGCTTTAATTAGACAATTTTTAAAGAAAACCCCCTATGAACTTTGGAAAGGAAGAAAACCAAATATTGCATATTTTCATGTTTTTGGTTGCTGATGTTTTGTATTAAATAATGGCAAAGAAAAACTTGGTAAATTTGATGCAAAATCAGATGAAGCAATCTTTCTAGGTTACTCCTCCACTAGTAAAATATTTAGAGTGTTCAACAAAAGAACTTTAGTAGTTGAGGAGTCCATACATGTTGTCTTTGATGAATCTAACGATCTTCCTTCAAGGAAGAATGAGGGTGTTGATGATGCAGATCCACTAATAGAAGGTATGAAGGAGATCACTCTGAAAGACTCAGCAACTCCAGAAGACAAGGATCAAGAAGACAAACAAAATGAGAAAGGTGAAGAAATTCAAGAACAACCTCAAGGTACAAATGACTTACCCAAGGAATGGAGGTATGTTCACAACCACCCTAAGGAGTTAATAATTGGTGATCCTATGCATGGGGTAAAAACCCGTTCTTCACTTAGAGATGTACTTAATCATTGTGCATTTGTATCTCAACTTGAACCTAAAACTTTTGAAGAAGCTGAAAATGATCATAACTGGATTAATGCTATGCAAGAAGAACTTAATCAATTTGAAAGAAATAATGTTTGGACCTTAGTAACAAGACCTAAAGATTATTCAATAATTGGCACAAAATGGGTCTTTAGAAACAAATTAGATGAGCATGGAAATGTAATTAGAAATAAAGCAAGACTGGTTGCTAAGGGATAAAATCAAGAAGAAGGAATTGATTTTGATGAAACCTTTGCACCTGTTGCTAGATTAGAAGCCATTAGACTTCTACTTGCTTGCTTTATGAAATTCAAACTATTTCAAATGGATGTTAAAAGTGCATTTTTAAATGGATATATTTCTGAAGAAGTATATGTAGAACAACCCCCTGGATTTGAAAATCATGCTTTTCCCAATCATGTCTTTAGATTAAATAAAGCTTTATATGGTCTAAAACAAGCACCTAGAGCATGGTATGAAAGGCTAAGCAAATTTCTACTAAATAATGATTTCTCAAGAGGCAATGTAGATACAACCCTATTTATTAAAAGAAACCAAAATGATATGCTAATTATACAAATTTACGTTGATGACATAATTTTTGGGTCTACTAATGAATCCCTTTGTCATGACTTTGCTAAGCTTATGCAGGGAGAGTTCGAGATGAGCATGATGGGAGAACTCACCTTCTTCCTCGGACTCCAAATCAAACAATCAAAAGAGGGAATCTCCATCACCCAAAGCAAGTACACCAAGGAACTACTCAAAAGATTTGGAATGGAGAACTGCAAACCAATTGGCACACCAATGAGTCCCTCATGTAAGCTTGACAAGGATGATGAAGGTAAAAGCATAGACTTAAAATACTATAGAGGTATGATTGGCTCATTATTATATCTAACTGCAAGTAGGCCTGATATCATGTTTAGTGTTTGCTTATGTGCTAGATATCAATCTAATCCTAAGGAATCTCATTTGAATGCTGTTAAAAGAATCCTTAGATACTTAAATGGTACACAAACTATAGGGTTATGGTACTCTAAGGACTCACAAATTAATTTGTTAGGATATTCAGATGCTGATTTTGCTGGATGTAAATTAGATAGAAAAAGCACAAGTGAAACTTGCCAATTTCTTGGAGTTAACCTAATCTCATGGTTTAGCAAGAAATAAAATTTGATGGCACTGTCTACGGCTGAGGCCGAATACATTGCAGCCGGAAGTTGTTGTGCTCAAATCTTATGGATTAAGCAACAACTCGAAGATTTTGGAATCAAACTTAATGAAACACCAATAAGATGTGACAACACAAGTGCCATAAATCTATCTAAAAATCCAATTCAACACTCAAGATCTAAACATATTGAAATAAGACATCATTTTATAAGAGAACATGTTCAAAATAAAAATATAATTCTTGAATATGTTTGCACTGAAAATCAATTAGCTGATATCTTTACAAAGGCCCTTAGTGAGGATAGATTCTGTGAAATTAGGAGAAATCTAGGAATTCTAGATCTATTTGCCTAAAATTTCTCAATTTTCAAAGAATTGATTAGAGCTCAATTTTCAACATCTATCCTGGTCCCAAAAGCTTAGATTTATCACTCTAAAAACTTATCATTGAGCAAAATTCCTTCTCCCAAAATTTCGAATTTTTTTGGAATTTATTTGTATTTTTTCTGAATTTTTGAACTTCATGAGTCGACCCCCATAAGTCGACTCAATGGCAAACTTATAAATCCCACAAACTTCCCACGGGCTTATTGTTTTTAAACGGAAACCCTGTTTGTGAGACGACTCATCTTCTCATCGTCTTCCTTCCGAAAGCCGTTCTTTCCAACTCTTTTTTGCTCCAAATCCAAGGATTTATCTCGAGGCAATTCTCCCTCCTACTCTCCACCAAAAATCGCCTCCTTGGAAAAGAGATTTCTCATGCTTTCTCGCATTGCTTGGCGCGGTTGGAACGTGCCCTAGCACTTCACCGAACTTCCAAAATCCACTTCTTTTCTTCACTAAAATTCCTCTTTACTCTCTTGTGATCCCTCCTCCTCTCAATTCAAGTCTTCGTGTCCGCTACTTTATTGGATATGGCTCCAAAGATGAAACTTCCCCAAAGAAGAAAATCAATCCGTGAGCTTGAGGAAATTGTCCGAAAGAAAAGGCATGTTTAGTCTTCCAGTGTTTCCACTCCAGTTTCAGTACCTGCTCAAGGTCCCTCTCAATCCTCCATAAGCCCCAGTGTAAATCCTCTTTCTGATAGAAAAGTAGAAACCGGGAAAAATATAGATTTTCGATTCTTTGAGAAAGAAGGCTTTACTTTTGCTACCAAGATCAAAAATCAAGGATGGGAACTCTACTGCTCCCTTAAGGAAGTCACCTATGTTGATCTAGTCAGAGAGTTCTACCAGAACCTAAATTATGGAAATGGGTCAATGACTTCAACTGTAAAGGGAATTGACATATGCTTGGATTCTAGGATATTGGGAGAAATACTTCAGTTGCCTAGTGAAGGTTACTCATATATGGAACTCCCAATTAAAGAAGAAGGGATCAGAATTATCTTAGGAGAAGCTTTTTCAGGAAATTTAAACAAATTGGAAGCAAAGCTATTATCCATTGAGATGAGGGTCCTGCATCAGATTATAACAAAACTCTTCTTTCCTAGAAGTGGTAGACATGATTTACTTTCTGGCAGAGACATCTGCATCATGTTTCATGTCATCACTCAGACCCCCCTGAACCTCCCTGCACTTATGATAGAGGCCATGAGAGAAACTTTGAACAGATCCAAGGCACACTTGCCTTATGGTATGGCCCTTACTAGAGTATTTAGGAGGTTTGGAGTTAGCTGTGAGGGGGAGACACCTACCAAGCTCTCACATGTGGACACTTTCAACCAACACAGCCTGCACCGAATGGGAATTACAAAGACTGTTGGTGGTTGGATTAAGGGCTCTGAAGAAAGAACTGAGGATAGAGCTGAAACAAGAGCTGAAGACAGAACTGAAGGCAGAGTAGAAGAAGAAGGTCCATCTTCTCCTGTACATGACTTCAGGGCAGCTTCACCAGATACCCAGTTCATTCCTAATACTGAGGCTGGCCCTTCTGAGTTTACTAGGATGCCCACACCAGTGTATCAGCCAGAGAGCAGAGCACCTCATTCAGAGTTCAGACTGGCTGACGATCAGATCGAGCATATATCTCAGCGTGTGGCTTCTTTGCTGTCTAGTCAGTGGGGTAGTACTTCTTTTGCACCTGGAGCCACCTCTTCTGATCAGACCATTACTCCCCACATCTCTACTATGTTTCAGATGATTTCAGATCAGTCCATCAGGATACAGCAGCTTGAGGACACAGTCTGGAGATTGACTGGCAGAGTTCTAGACTTGCAGGGGCAAGTCCTTGCTTTGGCCCATCCCAAACCACAGGAGTCAACTATTGAGGTCACAGACCTCACTGCAGAGGCTGGCAGGCTCAGAGGAGCTCTAGAAGGTGGATATAAATTACTGAGGAAAGAGATCCGAGGATCGAGTGAGCATGCTGCCACTCAGTTCACTGCTCTACTTCAATCTGTTTTCAGAGCACTGAATGTACTTGATTCTATTAGACTCACCCTTTCTGTTCAGTCCCTAGCATCTCAGCGTTCTCAGCCTCCCAGTTCATCTCGTTCTCCTGCTCGTGCCAGAGGCAGACGGGGTAGAGGACGCACTTCTGATCCATCATCTCCTCACCCTATCTCTGATGACTCCGATCATTGACTTATCTTGATCTTTACTAGATCCTAGGTGTTAGTGTCTTGTTCTAGGATCTATACCTTGGGGCCATGTATTGACAATTAGCTGGTTGAATGTTATTTTTTAAGAACTATGTATTGAAACAATTATGATATTAAAGAAATCATCTTTTACCTATATTTCTACCTCTTTGTAATGATATTGATCATATTTTGGTTATATATATTCTCCTTGTTGAAATATTGTCTTCTCCTTGTTGTTGTTTGCTGTTGATAATTGCTATATTAAGGGAGAGCAAACATCTGTGAAAAACTCTAAAGGGGAAGAAATTAAAGAATGTTTCAGAAAAAGGAAGAGTTAACTATGTTTGATGATGTCAAAAAGAGGGAGAAATTAAACAAAAATAAAAATTAAAATTAAACAAAAAAAAGCAAAACCCTAAATTATGAGAAAAAGGGGGAGAAATTAAACAAAAACAAAGATTGGAAGATTAAACCAAACTGGAGAAATTAAACAAAAACAAGAATTGAAAGATTAAACCAAACTTGAGAAATTAAACAAAAATTGGAAGATTAGAAAAAAATATTGGGAAACAAATATTGGAGAAATTAAACAAAACTTTGAGAAATTTGGTTTGGTATCAGACAGAAATTAAACAAAAAGCCATCCATCAAAAGCAAAATAATAAGTACAATGCAAATAAGTAATTTTTTATATACTCTGATATATTTCAAAATTCAAACTTTCTCTGATACATCTTTTGAAATTTTATTTACCTTGATACATCTTAAGAAATTTGTTTTACTCTGATACACCCTAAAATTTCTTTTAACTTGCTCTGATACATGATAAAATTTAATCTGATACAGTGTGAAAGTTTCTCTGATATATTATAACATTTGCTCTGATACAGTGTGAAATTTTCTCTGACATTTGCTCTAATACAGTGTGAAATTTTCTCTGATATATTATAAAATTTTCTTGCTCTGATACATTATAAAATCTTTTCTGATAACATTGTAAAAAATTATTTTTCTTGCTCTGATACATTGCAAAATTTATTTATCTTCTCTTGCTCTGATATATCTTAAACTCAAAATGATCTAATACCCTTTTCAAATCTTTAAGAAAATGGACAAACTATTTTTGCATTTATATTACATGCCAAAAGAATCATACTCTTTTCAAGCATATACACCTATAATGGATTCTTTTGAAATTAATGCATTAACATAAATATTTTTGTTCAAATATTTTATCATCATCAAAAAGGGGGAGATTGTTGCTCCTAGATTGATTTTGATGATTACAAAGCAGATTGAAGGGATACAAATAATTTTAAAATGAAAAAGTCCTTATGCTCTTCAAGGGCAAAATCATAATTTCACTAAAATCCTGATTTGATAGTATCATTTGATAGAACAAATGATTTGTAAACTATTGGTAAAAATTTCATTGTATTTGGACTTATATTTTTGAAGTTATGAAGGTTTGAAGTGCATGAGTCGACTCATGAGTCAACTCATGGCACTGTGAGCTGATTGGCACGCAAAAAATTCCCATGGCACGCTGGATTTTTGACTTGGCACGACCTGTGAGTCGACTCATGAGTCGACCCACAAGGCATGAGTCGACTCATGAGTCGACCTCTACTGATTTGAGCCAAAAAATCCAGAAATCAGACCTTCTGGTCTGTGCAACAGAAGTCGACTCATGAGTCGACTCCTGATGCATGAGTCGACTCATGAGTCGACCCCTGCGACGGAAAATATCAGCAACGGCTATTTTTTTGCCCGTTTTAATTGCCATTTATGCTTCCTAAAATTGCTCTAACGGCTCTTTATCTGCCTAAATTGTTTTCTCTTGCTTCTAATGCTACAAAATGCTTAAAATGGTGAAAGAAATTACAGATTAAATAGCAGATCAAATTGGAGAGAAAACAGAAGATCAATCGGCAGATCAAAAGAGAGATAAAATTCATTGAGAGGATCCACGAGATAATTTGAGAGAAGAACAGAAGAGAGGATCCAAAATCTGCACGAAAAAGCCTGAGATCAACGAAAAATCCAAAAGAAAAAGAGAGAGGATCCACAATATACCAGAGAGATTGTGAAAGAGAAAAGCAAGAGCTTTCAAGGAGAGAATCCTTCACGCCTATTGTTTCAACCTTGATCTAGAGATCGTTCAAAGCTTTCAAGAGATCTTCAATCAACAATCAACCTCTTCTCAAGCATTCAAGCGTTCATCCACTTTGAAAAAATCCGAAAAAGGGGTTCTTCATTTGAGTAAAGCTTTTATTGTTATATTCGCTCATTTAAGGAGCTGTTATTGTATTAATCTATGCTCAAAATTTTCTAACTCTTTGTGAGTTTTTGTTCTTGTTTTTGGAGGATTTCCAAAACAAGGAAAGGTTGATCCGAACCTGAAATCGGAGTGTTTTGGGTTTACTTGTACCCGAGAAATAAGTGATCTAGCTTGGGATAGCTAGTGTCGGAGTTTCCGACGTTTTGTATTCGGGTTGAATACAAAGTATAGTGAATTGAAATTCCCAAGTAGGATCTTGGGGAGTGGATGTAGGTGCAAGGTTAGCACCGAACCACTATAAATCCTTGTGTTTGTGGTGTGCTTTATCGCTTTATCTTATTTCTTTATTATATCCTTGCAATACTGCTTTAGGTAATTAATATTGATTTAAAGTCTTTGTTTTGTTCTTCATAAGTAATCAGTTGGGCTTAAATTTTTTAGAAACCCAATTCACCCCCCCTCTTGGGTTGCATAGCTGGGCAACATTGCTCATGCATTGGATCTTCTCAGGTGTGTCAAGACACATCTTCTTAGAGAGATAGACGCCAGATCCAAGGGGCAAAATACCCCTCTTGGAGTTTTCTATGTTGAACCTTTTTGGTACCTCCTCTATGTATATTTTTTGAGAAAGTCCTATCATTCTCTTAGATCTATCCCTATAGATCTTTATACTAAGAATGTAGAAAGTTTCTCCTAAATCTTTCATGAAAAATTTCTTTGACAACCATACCTTGATCGAAGTCAGCATAGGAACATTATTCCTAATCAGGAGGATATTATCCACATACAATATAAAAAATATGACAGTACTCCCACTGATCTTTTTATATACACAAGGCTTCTCCTCATTTCTAATGAAATCAAACGATTTGATCATATCATTAAAATGGATGTTCCAACTCCGAGATGCTCGCTAAGTCTATAAATGAACCTTTGTAGCTTATAGATTTTATGATTACTATCACTAGATATGAAATCCATAGGCTGCCCCATATATATATCTTCTTTGAGATATCTATTTAGGAAGACAGTTTTTGAAAGAAACATACGACAGTACTATGCATGCAATGTTAAAATTTTATTCAGCAGAACTATTAGATTAAATAATTTAATCTATTTTTCATACATAAGATCTAATCTAAACTACCATGCCAAGATCTATAATATGATTTAACATGTATTTTAAGATCTATAAATAAAAATTACATCGATTTAATTGATGTTGCAATCTAGATCTAACCCTTAGATCTATTATAAATAATGAAATAAGTTCAAAAACCATTACCGAACTGTAAGCTGATGATCTTTGCTGGTCCAATACTTGGATAGGTGTTCCTTCAGGTTGCTCGCAACTGCATAAAGTTGTCCAACCTCTACAGAACATCTACATAAAGATCGATGCAGATCAGGATCCTTAGAAGTGCTAGCTTGTAAGGATCTTCGAGGCTGATTTCTTCCTTCTTCTTTAAGACTCTTGGATGCTTCAAAGGAAGAGAATATCTGAAAGAGGAAGAGAGGAGGAGAAGAAACTCTAGAGAAGAATAAAAAATAGCAAGGAGAACATATGGGGCATCCACTATTGGAGCCCCCTTTATATAGAAAAGGGATTAGGGTTTTGGTCAAAGGGAGGGCGCCAATAGAGTCCATGCCAAACACCAATTTGGCATCCCAAAAATTTCCAAAAATGAGATTTGGTGTGAGGAAGAGATCTGGTATGTCACACACCCAAAAGCTCCTCATAAAAATTAAGAAAAAAAATCAATAGGTGCCACTCTTGTTTCTATGTTTGAGAAATCTCTTTCCTTCTTATCTTCTTATCTCTAATTTGGATTGAATTCAAATTAGGCAGGAGATAAGATCATAAGTCACCATGCTTTGCCACCCACCCTTACTGGGCCGACATTCTTCATGCTAAAAATCTCATGCCAAAACTATTTTGGCATTGAGAATAAGTGGATAGATCCAGGGTGGCGCAAGGAGAAAGAGATAGAGTCCCTGCCGAATGGGACTCTTCATTTTCAAAGTAATTCTAAATCAAATTAAATCTGATTTGAACACAATAATAGAAATAAATCTAATCTAATTAGGAGCTTAATTATCTCAATAAATTTTTAACCTAATTAAAAATTAGCTGAGTCCAAGTCCTGATCTAATCAGGATCAAATTTCTCTTGCAATTAGGTTTGATCAAATCAAACCCAATCTAAGTCAAACTGAATCTAATCCAATTAGACTTGATTCATAGCTCTTTGCTTAATCAAATTGAGTTAATTAATAATCTAATTATTAATTAATTCTCTATTAATAGTAGACTTTTAGTCCAGTGGGACTCTCCTCCAGAGTCTCAGTGAGACTCCTCATCAGAGTCACAATCCAATTGAACTCTTCAGCCATCAGATCTGATCGAATCTTCTAATGTGTGTGCCCCATAGGTTCGAACCTAAGCCAGTAGCATAGAAACAACTTCTTATACTAATCGATGTAACTATCTAGCAATGAGATCCAACGTTCGGATAGGTCGAAGGATTGCAAAGCAACATTCTAGAACCTACTGGCGTATGATTACCGTATAATCATCCCTTTGACCTAAATGCTCATGGTGCCCTAGGGTTTGACTGTCAACCCTAATATAGTTAACTACATTGTATTTCAATCTTTCAAATCCATCATAGAGATTACCCTGGCTAAAGTTTTACTAAATTGAAATACACTGATGCATATCTCCTACTAATTCAAAGGAATCAATTCCATCTTGACTCACATACCAACTTGATAAGTACTTGACTACACCCAATAACCTTCCATCATTAAATTATAAATTCAAATGATCTGACATCAAAGTACAGTAAGTTGCTTACAAGTCACTGTGGTGATCTCAGATCGAAGGGATACTTATATCCATACCCATCATGAGCTACTCTTAATAGCAGAGTGCTCGACAAATGGTCATGTTCGATGCGAATGTACACCTACATTCTACCTGTATGCCATACCACTGTCTCCACACTCCTTGATTAAAAAGACAACTAACCCATATGGTATACAACAACCTATACTCGATGCTGCTATTATCCTATTAATAGCATATCATTTGGTCGTGAACATATTTTAAAGACTAAACAATAAATCTTCCTTTGTCAATTAATTATAGTTCTAAAAACTTCATCACAACATAGTACTAATAAAAATATATATATATTTTATAATTTATGAGCACAATCATCAACAGACTGATGATTGACTTTGGGACATATTTTCCAACAACACTCACTTGGACTAAAGTCAATTGATACAGTATCGTATACCCATCTTCAACTTGCAATCATTGAACTCCTTGATTCCAAAAGCTTTAGTAAATGGGTCGGCTAGGTTTTTCTTCCCATCAATCTTCTGAAGGTCGACGTCATCTTGATCTACGATCTTCCGGATAAGGTGGTAGCAGTACATAATATACTTGGTGTGTTGATGGGATTTTGGCTTTTTGGCTTGAGCGATGGCTCCAGTGCTGTCATAGTATAACAGGACAGGACCATCAATAGAGGGTGCCACTTCGAGCTCATCGATAAACTTTCATAATGATACAGCTTCCTTCGTAGCATCAGATGCCGTGATATACTCTGCCTCACAAACAGAGTTAGCCATGATGTGCTGTTTGAAATTTTTTTAGCAGATTGCTCCATCGTTCAGGATAAAAATATAACCCGACACACTCTTGCTATCATCATGGTCTGACTGAAAATTGGAGTCGGTAAATCCCACTAGTTTCAAATCAGTTTCACTATAAAAAAGTCACTGATCCTTAGTATTTTTTGAATACTTAAAGATGATCTTTACGATCTTCTAGTGGTTCTCTCTTGGATCAGACTGGTATCTACCATTATCCTTAGTGAGTATGCCATGTTTGATCTTGTACATATCATGGCGTACATTATAGAATCTACTATCCAAGCATATGAAACTCTACTCATATGCTCTCTCTCTTGAGGAGTTGTCGGATAATTCCTCTTCGAGAGAAAAATTTCATGATCTATCGAGAGATAGTCTTTTCTGAAATTCTCCATATTGAACTGCTTTAGCACAATATCTATGTATGTGGACTAGGATAATTCAAGTAATTTTTTCAATTTATCTCTATAGATCTTCATTCCAAGGATGTAGAATGCTTCTCACAAGTCTTTCATAAAGAACTGAGATGTTAACTAGACTTTTATTCTTTGCAATGCAGGGATGTCATTCCTAATTAAGAGAATGTCATCCACATACAGAATGAGGAATACAACCACAGAGTCATTCACCCATTTGTAAATACAGGATTCTTCTTCATTTCTTACGAAGCCATACATTCTGATAACCTTATCAAAATGCATGTTCCAACTCTTAGATGCCTGCTTCAATCCATAAATAGATCTCTGAAGCTTGCATACTTTGGACTCTTCTATGGATGTGAAACCCTCAGGCTGTATCATATACACCTCTTCTTCCAGCTCTTCATTTAGAAAAGCTGTTTTCACATCCATTTATTAGATTTCATAGTCCATATGTGCTGCTATTGCAAGCATAATTCAAATAAATTTGAGTATTGTCATAGGAGAAAATATCTCATCATAGTCAATACCATAATATTGACAATAATTCTTGGCAACCAAATAGGCTTTATAGATCTCCACCTTCCCGTCTGCACCCCTCTTCCTTTTGAAGACCCACTTACACCCTATTAGTTTAACCCCTTCAAGTGGGTCAACTAATATTCATACATCATTGACTTTCATGGACTCCATTTTAGATTTCATGACTTCAAGTCATTTATCAAAGTCAGACCTCTGCATTGCATCTATATAGGTGGTCGGATCCTCATGTTCTCATCAAGTTCAATAGGATCTCCATCCCAGATCAAGAAATCGTAGTATCTGTTTGGTTGATGCGATACTCTATCGAATCTCCTTAATAGTGTCTCTACAATAGGTTTTGGATTTGACATCATCAAATTTGATTCTGTGGGTTCACTAGACTGTGTCGGTTCTACTTGTTGAACTTCATCAAGTTAAATCTTACAGGCATTAATCCCTTTCTCAAAAAATTCTTTTTCTAAAAAGACTGTCCTAAGGCTGACAAACACTTTTTGTTCATTAACAAGGTAGAAATAATATCCCTTAATTTTTTTGGGATACCCTATAAAATTATATTTATCAGATTTGGCTTCAAGTTTGTCTGTTTTCAAATATTTGACATAAGCCAGACATCCCCAAACCCTAAGGTGAGAGAGCCCTGACTTACATCTCATCTATATCTCATATGGTGTTTTACTTATAGATTTACTAGAAACCCTATTAAGCATATAACAAACCGACTTGAGTGCTGTTGCTCCTAGATTGATTTTGATGATTACAAAGCAGATTGAAGGGATACAATCAATTGAAAAAGTCCTTATGCTCTTCAAGGGCAAAATCGTAATTTTGCTAAAATCCTGATTTGATAGTACCATTTGGTAGAACAAATGATTTGAAATCTATTGGTGAAAATTTTATTGTGTTTGGACTAATATTTTTGAAGTTATGAAGGTTTGAAGTGCATGAGTCGACTCATGAGTCAACTCATGGCACTATGAGCTGAATGGCACGAAAAAATTCCCATGGCACGCTGGATTTTTGGCTTGGCACGACCTGTGAGTCGACTCATGAGTCGACCCACAAGGCATGAGTCGACTCATGAGTCGACCTCTGCTGATTTGAGCCGAAAAATCCAGAAATCAGATCTTCTGGTCTGTTGCAACAGAAGTCGACTCATGAGTCGACTCCTGAAGCATGAGTCGACTCATGAGTCGACCCCTGCGACGGGAAATGTCAGCAACGGCTATTTTTTTTGCCCGTTTTAATTGCCATTTATGCTTCCTAAAAATCCTCTAACGGCTCTTTATCTGCCTAAATTATTTTCTCTTGCTTCTAATGCTACAAAATGCTTAATTTGATGAAAGAAATTACAGATTAAATAGCGGATCAAACGTGAAATCAAATGTGAAGAAAAAAAGAGAGGAAAAAGAGAAGAACAGAAGAGAGGATCCGAAATTTGCAAGAAAAAGCCTGAGATCAACGAAATATCCATAGAGAAAAAGAGAGAGGATCCACAATATACCAGAGAGATTGTGAAAGAGAAAAGGAAGATCTTTCAAGGAGAGAATTCTTCACGCCTATCGTTTCAACCTTGATCTAGAGATCGTTCAAAGCTTTCAAGAGATCTTCAATCAACAATCAACCTCTTCTCAAGCGTTCAACCGTTCATTCATCTTGAGAAAATCTGAAAAAGGGGTTCTTCATTTGAGTAAAGCTTTTATTGTTATATTTGCTCATTTAAGGAGCTGTTATTGTATTCATCTGTGCTCTAAATATTCTTACTCTTTGTGGGTTTTTGCTCTTGTTTTTGGAGGATTTTCAAAACAAGGAAAGGTTGATCCGAACCTGAAATCGGAGTGTTTTGGGTTGGCTTGTACCCGGGAAACAAGTGATCTAGCTTGGGATAGCTAGGGTCGGAGTTTCCGACGTCTTGTATTCTAGCTTGGGATAGCTAGTGTCGGAGTTTCCGACGTTTTGTATTCGGGTTGAATACAAAGGATAGTGGATTAAAATTCCCAAGTGGGATCTTGGGGAGTGGACGTAGGTGCAAGGTTAGCACCGAACCACTATAAATCCTTGTGTTTGTGGTGTGCTTTATCGCTTTATCTTATTTCTTTATTATATCCTTGCAATACTGCTTTAGTTAATTAATATTGATTTAAAGCCATTGTTTTGTTCTTCATAAGTTATCTGTTGGGCTTAAAATTTTTTAGAAACCCAATTCACCCCCCCTCTTGGGTTGCATAGCTGGGCAACAAGTGGTATCAGAGCCAGTGCTCTAGCCCTTCTTTGATCTAACAATCAAAGAGCCAAAGATCTATGGCAACCCATGTTGGAACTTCTCTAGCTGAGGGGCAATCAACAAACCGACCTCCACTTTTCAATGGGTCTAATTACACCTATTGGAAAGCTCGGATGAAGATTTTCATACAAGCACTCGACTATGATATGTGGAGTATCATAGTGAATGGTCCTCACACACCCACCAAGATTATAGATGGTGAGGAGTCAACCAAACCCGAGAAAGAATCGGATGAGGTTGACAAGAAATTGGCACAATTAAATGCCAAAGCTATGAATGTTCTTTATTGTGCACTAGATGCTAGTGAATTTAATCGCATTTCTACTTGTGCATCTGCTAAAGAAATATGGAATAGGTTAGAAGTCACCCATGAGGGAACAAATCAAGTAAAAGAGTCTAAAATAAACATGCTTGTACATAAATATGAATTGTTCAAAATAGAGCATGATGAGTCCATAACTGCTATGTTTACTCATTTTACTGATATAATCAATGGTTTAAAGAGTCTTGGCAAATCTTATACTAACAGTGAACTTGTAAGGAAGATTCTCAGGTCACTGCCAAGAACTTGGGAAGCCAAGGTGACTGCCATCCAAGAAGCAAAGGACTTGAACACTCTACCTCTAGAAGAGCTTCTTGGATCCTTGATGACTCATGAACTTAGCATGATGCAACATCAAGAGGATGAAATCAAAAAGAAAAGAACCATTGCCCTCAAATCCATAACTTCACCTGATTATGAAACAGATGACTCTGAAGATGAAGATCAGGATGAGGAGATGGCTCTCATCACCCGAAAATTCAAGAAGTTTCTAAGAAAAAGGAAACAGGGGATGAGAAAGAAATTTACAAAAGGGGATCAAAGCATAGAAAAGGAGAAAGATCAAACCCCTATATGCTACGAGTGCAAGAAGCCAGGACATTTCAGATCCGAATGTCCTCAATTGAAGAAAGGTCCAAAGAAATTCAAAAAGAAGGCAATGATGGCGACCTGGAGTGCGAGTGATGACTCAAGCTCCGACGAGGAAACCTCAACCGAACAAGCCAATCTGTGCCTGATGGCACATGAAAATGAGGTAACTTCTGAATCCACTTGTGAATTTACTTTTGAAGAATTGCATGAAGCTTTCTATGATTCAATTGATGAATTAAAGAAACTAGGGAAGAAAAACAAAGAGCTGAAATTGAAAAATCAGTCCTTAGTGAAACAAGCTGAAATTCTTTCAATTGAAAAATTTACATTGATTCAAGAAAATCAAAACTTTAAGGATGAAATTAACAGACTGAAATCTATAGTAGATAAGTTCACCTTAAGTTCAAACAAGCTAAATATGATCCTTGATAATCAGAAAGCTATATATGATAAGGCTGGACTTGGTTATAAACCCCTGAAGAAACAAAAATTTTTGAAGGATATTTATGCAAATTATTCAAGCAAAAAGCCTACAAATATTACTTGTTTTAAATGTGGAAGAATAGGACATAAATCATACACATGTCTTATTAACAAATATGCAAATACAAAGAAAATATGGGTTCCAAAAGGAACCATTCTGACTAACCTGAAAGGACCCAAGAAAGCTTGGGTACCTAAGACAGAAACTTGATCTGTGCTTGCAGGTGTGTCTAGCATCCCAAGAAGGAAACAGGAAATGGTATCTTGACAGCGGATGCTCGAGACACATGACTGGTGATGAATCACAATTCATCACGCTTGATGCTAAGGATGGAGGGATGGTCACCTTTGGAGATAATGGCAAAGGAAAGATCATCGGGATAGGTAACATTGGTATCACTCCCTCCAAATACATTGAGAATGTTTTACTTGTTAAAGGTTTAAAGCATAACTTACTTAGCATTAGTCAATTCTGTGATAAAGGGTATAAAGTAAGTTTTGAATCATCTGTATGCATTGTGACGAGTCCTATTAACGATGGCATTAAATTTATAAAACATAGGCATGGCAATGTTTATATGGTAGACTTGAATGATTTAACTAAATTAGACATGCAATGCCTAGTTTCCTTAAATGCTAAAATAAATGAGACTAGTTGGCTGTGGCATCGTAGACTTGCACATATTAGCATGCATTCTCTTTCAAAATTAATCAAAAAGGATTTAGTTCTCGGTTTGCCAAAATTAAATTTTGAAAAGGATAGAATTTGTGATGCATGCCAATTAGGTAAACAAACTAGAATATCATTTAAATCCAAAAACACTATTTCAACTTCTAGACCTTTAGAGCTCTTACATATGGATTTATTTGGACCAACTAAAACCACTAGTCTAGGAGGAAAACGATATGGATTTGTAATAATTGATGATTACTCTCGTTTTACTTGGGTTTTCTTTTTAGCTCACAAAAATGAAACTTTTCAAATTTTCACGAAATTTCATCGAAAAGTCACTAATGAAAAAGGGTTTTCAATTCAAAATATTAGAAGTGATCATGGAACAGAATTTGAAAATCATGACTTTGAAAATTTTTGTGATGAAAATGGAATTGGCCACAACTTCTCTGCTCCTAGGACACCCCAACAAAATGGGGTAGTTGAAAGGAAAAATAGAACCTTAGAAGAAATGGCCCGTACCATGCTCTGTGAAAGCAACCTTCCAAAATATTTTTGGGCAGAAGCTATTAACACAGCATGTTACATTTTAAATCGTGCTTTAATAAGACAATTTTTAAAGAAAACCCCCTATGAACTTTGGAAAGGAAGAAAACCAAATATTGCCTATTTTCATGTTTTTGGTTGCCGATGTTTTGTATTAAATAATGGCAAAGAAAAACTTGGTAAATTTGATGCAAAATCAGATGAAGCAATCCTTCTAGGTTACTCCTCCACTAGTAAAGCATTTAGAGTGTTCAACAAAAGAACCTTAGTAGTTGAGGAGTCCATACATGTTGTCTTTGATGAATCTAACGATCTTCCTTCAAGGAAGAATAAGGGTGTTGATGATGCAGATCCACTAATAGAAGGTATGAAGGAGATCACTCTAAAAGATTCAGCAACTCCAGAAGACAAGGATCAAGAAGATGAACAAAATGAGAAAGGTGAAGAAATTCAAGAACAACCTCAAGGTACAAATGACTTACCCAAGGAATGGAGGTATGTTCACAACCACCCTAAGGAATTAATTATCGGTGATCCTATGCATGGGGTAAAAACACGTTCTTCACTTAGAGATGTACTTAATCATTGTGCTTTTGTATCTCAACTTGAACCTAAAACTTTTGAAGAAGCTGAAAATGATCATAACTGGATTAATGCTATGCAAGAAGAACTCAGTCAATTTGAAAGAAATAATGTTTGGACCTTAGTGAAAAGACCTAAAGATTATTCAATAATTGGCACAAAATGGGTCTTTAGAAACAAATTAGATGAGCATGGAAATGTAATTAGAAATAAAGCAAGACTGGTTGCTAAGGGATATAATCAAGAAGAAGGAATTGATTTTGATGAAACCTTTGCACCTGTTGCTAGATTAGAAGCCATTAGACTTCTACTTGCTTATGCTTGCTTTATGAAATTCAAACTATTTCAAATGGATGTTAAAAGTGCATTTTTAAATGGATATATTTCTGAAGAAGTATATGTAGAACAACCCCCTGGATTTGAAAATCATGCTTTTCCCAATCATGTCTTTAGATTAAATAAAGCTTTATATGGTCTAAAACAAGCACCTAGAGCATGGTATGAAAGGCTAAGCAAATTTCTACTAAATAATGGTTTCTCAAGAGGCAATGTGGATACAACTCTATTTATTAAAAGAAACCAAAATGATATGCTAATTATACAAATTTATGTTGATGACATAATTTTTGGGTCTACTAATGAATCCCTTTGTCAAGACTTTGCTAAGCTTATGCAGGGAGAGTTCGAGATGAGCATGATGGGAGAACTCACCTTCTTCCTCGGACTCCAAATCAAACAATCAAAAGAGGGAATCTCCATCACCCAAAGCAAGTACACCAAGGAACTACTCAAAAGATTTGGAATGGAGAACTGCAAACCAATTGGCACACCAATGAGTCCCTCATGTAAGCTTGACAAGGATGATGAAGGTAAAAGCGTAGACTTAAAATACTATAGAGGTATGATTGGCTCATTATTATATTTAACTGCAAGTAGGCCTGATATCATGTTTAGTGTTTGCTTATGTGCAAGATATCAATCTAATCCTAAGGAATCTCATTTGAATGCTGTTAAAAGAATCCTTAGATACTTAAATGGTACACAAACTATAGGGTTATGGTACTCTAAGGACTCACAAATTAATTTGTTAGGATATTCTGATGCTGATTTTGCTGGATGTAAATTAGATAGAAAAAGCACAAGTGGAACTTGCCAATTTCTTGGAGTTAACCTAATCTCATGGTTTAGCAAGAAACAAAATTCGGTAGCACTGTCTACGGCTGAGGCCGAATACATTGCAGCCGGAAGTTGTTGTGCTCAAATCTTGTGGATTAAGCAACAACTCGAAGATTTTGGAATCAAACTTAATGAAACACCAATAAAATGTGATAATACAAGTGCTATAAATCTATCTAAAAATCCAATACAACATTCAAGATCTAAACATATTGAGATAAGACATCATTTTATAAGAGAACATGTTCAAAACAAAAATATAATTCTTGAATATGTTTGCACTGAAAATCAATTAGCTGATATCTTTACAAAGGCCCTTAGTGAGGAAAGATTCTGTGAAATTAGGAGAAATCTAGGAATTCTAGATCCATTTGTCTGAAATTTCTCAATTTCCAAAGAATAGATGTCAAAAAACTTTTAGAGCTCAATTTTCAACATCTATCCTGGTCCCAAAAGCTCAGGTTTATCTCTCTAAAAACTTATCATTGAGCAAAATTCCTTCTCCCAAAATTTCAAATTTTTCTGGAATTTATTAGCATTTTTCTGATTTTCTGAACTTCATGAGTCGACCCCCATGAGTCGACTCAATGGCAAACTTGTAAATCCCACCAACTTCCATCGGGTTCATTGTTTTTAAAACGGGAAACTTGTTTATGAGACGACTCATCTTCTCGTCGTCTTCCTTCCGAAAGCCGTCCTCTCCAAACTTCTGTTTTGCTCCAAATCCAAGGATTAATTTCGAGGCAATTCTCCCTCCTTCTCTCCACCAAAAATCGCCTCCTTGAAAAGGATTTTTCTGTGCTTTCTCGCAGTGTTAGGCGCGGGTGGAACGTGCCCTAGAACTTCACCGTTCATTCAAAATCCACTTCTTTTCTCCACCAAAATTCTTCTTTACTCTTTTGTGATCCCTCCTCCACTGAATTCAAGTCTTCTTGTCTGCTACCTTATTGGATATGGCTCCAAAGATGAAACTTCCCCAAAGAAGGAAATCAATCCGAGAGCCTGAGGAAATTGTCCGAAAGAAAAGGCATGCTCAGTCTTCCACTGTTCCCAATCCAGTTTCAGTACCTGCTCAAGGTCCCTCTCAACCCTCCATAAGCCCCAGTGTAAATCTTCTTTCTGATAGAAAAGTAGAAACCGGGAAAAATATAGATTTTCGGTTCTTTGAGAAAGAAGGCTTTACTTTTGCTACCAAGATCAAAAATCAAGGATGGGAACTTTATTGCTCTCTTAAGGAAGTCACCTATGTTGATCTAGTCAGAGAGTTCTACCAGAACCTAAATTATGGAAACGGGTCTGTGACTTCAACTGTAAAGGAGATTGACATCTGTTTGGATTCTAGGATATTGGGAGAGATACTTCAGTTGCCTAGTGAAGGATACTCATATATGGAACTCCCAATTAAAGAAGAAGGGATCAGAATTATCTTAGGAGAAGATTTTTCAGGAAGTTTAAACAATTGGAAGCAAAGCTACTGTCCATTGAGATGAGGGTCCTGCATCAAATTGTGACAAAACTATTCTTTCCTAGGAGTGGTAGACATGACTTACTATCTGGCAGAGATGTATGTGTCATGTTTCATATCATCACTCAGACCCCCCTAAACCTCCCTACACTTATGATAGAGGCCATGAGAGAAACTTTGAACAGATCCAAGGCACACTTGCCTTATGGTATGGCCCTTACTAGAGTTTTTAGGAGGTTTGGAGTTAGCTGTGAGGGGGAGACACCTACCAAGCTCTCACATGTGGACACTTTCAACCAACACAGCCTACACCGAATGGGAATTACAAAGACTGTTGGTGGTTGGATCAAGGGCTCTGAAGAAAGAGCTGAGGAGAGAGCTGAGGAAAGAGCTGAAGACAGAACTGAAGGCAGAGTAGAAGAAGAAGGTCCATCTTCTCCTGTACATGATTTCAGGGCAGCTTCACCAGATACCCAGTTCATTCATGATACTGAGGCTGGCCCTTCTGAGTTTACTAGGATGCCCACACCAGTGTATCAGCCAGAGAGCAGAGCACCTCATCAGAGTTCAGACTGGCTGACGATCAGATCGAGCATATATCTCAGCGTGTGGCTTCTTTGTTGTCTAGCCAGTGGAGTAGTACTTCTTTTGCACCTGGAGCTACTTCTTCTGATCAGACCATTACTCCCCACATCTCCACTATATTTCAGATGATTTCAGATCAGTCCGTCAGGATACAGCAGCTTGAGGATACAGTCTGGAGACTTACTGGCAGAGTTCTTGACTTGCAGGGGCAAGTCCTTGCATTGGCCCATCCCCAGCCACAGGAGTCTACCATTGAGGTCACAGACCTCACTGCAGAGGCTGGCAGGCTCAGAGGAGCACTAGAAGGTGGATATGAGCTACTGAGGAAAGAGATCAGAGGATCGAGTGAGCATGCTACCACCCAGTTCACTGCTCTACTTCAATCTGTTTCCAGAGCACTGAACGTACTTGATTCTATCAGACTCATGGTATCAGCCCTAGTATCTCAGCGTTCTCAGCCACCTAGTTCATCTCGTTCTCCTGCTCCTCACTCGTGGCAGAGGCAGACGGGGTAGAGGACGCACTTCTGATCCATCATCTCTCACCCTATATCTGATGACTCTGATCATTGACTTATCTAGATCTTAGGAGTTAGTATCTTGTTCTAGGATCTATACCTTGGGGCCATGTATTGACATTTAGCTGGTTGAATTTTATGAAACAATTATGATATTAATGGAATCATCTTTTACCTATATTTCTACCTCTTTGTAATGATTATATTTTGGTTATATTTCAATCTCCGATACATCTGTTGAAATATTATCTTCTCCTTATTGTTGTTTGCTATTGATAATTGCTATATTAAGGGGGAGCAAACATCTGTGAAAAACTCTAAAGAGGAAGAAATTAAAGAATATTTTCAGAAAAGAAAAGAAAGAGTTAACTATGTTTGATGATGTCAAAAAGGGGGAGAAATTAAAATTAAACAAAAATTGAAATTAGACAAAAAGCAAAACCCTAAATTATGAGAAAAAGGGGGAGAAATTAAATTAAAACAAATATTGAAGAAATTAAACAAATATTGGAGAAATTAGACAAAACAAGGATTGAAAGATTAAACAAAACTTTGAGAAATTTTGGTATCGAAATTTGGTATCAGACAGAGAAATTTGGTATCAGACAGAACTTTAATCCATCAAAAGCAAAATCATGAGTACAATGCAAATAAGTATTTTTTATATATATGCTCTGATATTCAAACTTGCTTTTGAAATTTTACTCACCTTGAGACATCAATAAGAAATTTGTTTTACTCTGATACATCCTACAATTTCTTTCAACTTGATCTGATACATGATAACATTTGATCCGATACAGTGTGAAGGTTTCTCTAAAATATTATAACATTTGCTCTGATACTGTATGAAATTTTCTCTGATACATTAAAAATTTTCTTGCTCTGATACATTATAAAATCTTTTCTGATATCATTGTAAAAATTATTTTTGCTCTGATACATAGAAAAAGTTATTTATCTTCTCTTGCTCTGAAATATCTTGAACTCAAAATGATCTAATACCCTTTTCAAATCTTTAAGAAAATGGACAAACTATTTTTGCATTTATATTACATGCCAAAAGAATCATACTCTTTTCAAGCATATACACCCATAATGGATTCTTTTGAAATTAATGCATTAACATAAATATTTTTGTTCATATGTTTTGTCATCATCAAAAAGGGGGAGATTGTTGCTCCTAGATTGATTTTGATGATTACAAAGCAGATTGAAGGGATACAAACAATTGAAAAAGTCCTTATGCTCTTCAAGGGCAAAATCATAATTTTGCTAAAATCCTGATTTGATAGTACCATTTGGTAGAACAAATGATTTGAAATCTATTGGTGAAAATTTCATTGTGTTTGGACTAATATTTTTGAAGTTATGAAGGTTTGAAGTGCATGAGTCGACTCATGAGTCAACTCATGGCACTATGAGCTGAATGGCACGAAAAAATTCCCATGGCACGCTGGATTTTTGGCTTGGCACGACCTGTGAGTCGACTCATGAGTCGACCCACAAGGCATGAGTCGACTCATGAGTCGACCTCTGCTGATTTGAGCCGAAAAATCCAGAAATCAGATCTTCTGGTCTGTTGCAACAGAAGTCGACTCATGAGTCGACTCCTGAAGCATGAGTCGACTCATGAGTCGACCCCTGCGACGGGAAATGTCAGCAACGGCTATTTTTTTGCCCATTTTAATTGCCATTTATGCTTCCTAAAATCCTCTAACGGCTCTTTATCTGCCTAAATTGTTTTCTCTTGCTTCTAATGCTACAAAATGCTTTAAATGATGAAAGAAATTGCAGATTAAATAGCGGATCAAACGTGAAATCAAATGTGAAGAGAAAAAGAAGAAAAAGAGAAGAACAGAAGAGAGGATCCAAAATTTGCAAGAAAAAGCCTGAGATCAACGAAATATCCATAGAAAAAGAGAGAGGATCCACAATATACCAGAGAGATTGTGAAAGAGAAAAGGAAGATCTTTCAAGGAGAGAATTCTTCACGCCTATCGTTTCAACCTTGATCTAGAGATCGTTCAAAGCTTTCAAGAGATCTTCAATCAACAATCAACCTCTTCTCAAGCGTTCAACCGTTCATTCATCTTGAGAAAATCTGAAAAAGGGGTTCTTCATTTGAGTAAAGCTTTTATTGTTATATTTGCTCATTTAAGGAGCTGTTATTGTATTCATCTGTGCTCTAAATATTCTTACTCTTTGTGAGTTTTTGCTCTTATTTTTGGAGGATTTCCAAAACAAGGAAAGGTTGATCCGAACCTGAAATCGGAGTGTTTTGGGTTTGCTTGTACCCGGGAAACAAGTGTTCTAGCTTGGGATAGCTAGGGTCGGAGTTTCCGACGTCTTGTATTCTAGCTTGGGATAGCTAGTGTCGGAGTTTCCGACGTTTTGTATTCGGGTTGAATACAAAGGATAGTGGATTAAAATTCCAAGTGGGATCTTGGGGAGTGGATGTAGGTGCAGGTTAGCACCGAACCACTATAAATCCTTGTGTTTGTGGTGTGCTTTATCGCTTTATCTTATTTCTTTATTATATCCTTGCAATACTGCTTTAGTTAATTAATATTGATTTAAAGCCATTGTTTTGTTCTTCATAAGTTATCTGTTGGGCTTAAAATTTTTTAGAAACCCAATTCACCCCCCCTCTTGGGTTGCATAGCTGT
>NC_025999.2:67454069-67485148 GCF_000442705.2 Elaeis guineensis
CAAGCTCCGACGAGGAAACCTCAACCGAACAAGCCAATCTGTGCCTGATGGCACATGAAAATGAGGTAACTTCTGAATCCACTAGTGAATTTACTTTTGAAGAATTGCATGAAGCTTTCTATGATTCAATTGATGAATTAAAGAAACTAGGGAAGAAAAACAAAGAGCTGAAATTGAAAAATCAGTCCTTAGTGAAACAAGCTGAAATTCTTTCAATTGAAAAATTTTACATTGATTCAAGAAAATCAAAACTTTAAGGATGAAATTAACAGACTGAAATCTATAGTAGATAAGTTCACCTTAAGTTCAAACAAGCTAAATATGATCCTTGATAATCAGAAAGCTATATATGATAAGGCTGGACTTGGTTATAACCCCTGAAGAAACAAAAAATTTTTGAAGGATATTTATGCAAATTATTCAAGCAAAAAGCCTACAAATATTACTTGTTTTAAATGTGGAAGAATAGGACATAAATCATACACATGTCTTATTAACAATATGCAAATACAAAGAAAATATGGGTTCCAAAAGGAACCATTCTGACTAACCTGAAAGGACCCAAGAAAGCTTGGGTACCTAAGACAGAAACTTGATCTGTGCTTGCAGGTGTGTCTAGCATCCCAAGAAGGAAACAGGAAATGGTATCTTGACAGCGGATGCTCGAGACACATGACTGGTGATGAATCACAATTCATCACGCTTGATGCTAAGGATGGAGGGATGGTCACCTTTGGAGATAATGGCAAAGGAAAGATCATCGGGATAGGTAACATTGGTATCACTCCCTCCAAATACATTGAGAATGTTTTACTTGTTAAAGGTTTAAAGCATAACTTACTTAGCATTAGTCAATTCTGTGATAAAGGGTATAAAGTAAGTTTTGAATCATCTGTATGCATTGTGACGAGTCCTATTAACGATGGCATTAAATTTATAAAACATAGGCATGGCAATGTTTATATGGTAGACTTGAATGATTTAACTAAATTAGACATGCAATGCCTAGTTTCCTTAAATGCTAAAATAAATGAGACTAGTTGGCTGTGGCATCGTAGACTTGCACATATTAGCATGCATTCTCTTTCAAAATTAATCAAAAAGGATTTAGTTCTCGGTTTGCCAAAATTAAATTTTGAAAAGGATAGAATTTGTGATGCATGCCAATTAGGTAAACAAACTAGAATATCATTTAAATCCAAAAACACTATTTCAACTTCTAGACCTTTAGAGCTCTTACATATGGATTTATTTGGACCAACTAAAACCACTAGTCTAGGAGGAAAACGATATGGATTTGTAATAATTGATGATTACTCTCGTTTTACTTGGGTTTTCTTTTTAGCTCACAAAAATGAAACTTTTCAAATTTTCACGAAATTTCATCGAAAAGTCACTAATGAAAAAGGGTTTTCAATTCAAAATATTAGAAGTGATCATGGAACAGAATTTGAAAATCATGACTTTGAAAATTTTTGTGATGAAAATGGAATTGGCCACAACTTCTCTGCTCCTAGGACACCCCAACAAAATGGGGTAGTTGAAAGGAAAAATAGAACCTTAGAAGAAATGGCCCGTACCATGCTCTGTGAAAGCAACCTTCCAAAATATTTTTGGGCAGAAGCTATTAACACAGCATGTTACATTTTAAATCATGCTTTAATAAGACAATTTTTAAAGAAAACCCCCTATGAACTTTGGAAAGGAAGAAAACCAAATATTGCCTATTTTCATGTTTTTGGTTGCCGATGTTTTGTATTAAATAATGGCAAAGAAAAACTTGGTAAATTTGATACAAAATCAGATGAAGCAATCCTTCTAGGTTACTCCTCCACTAGTAAAGCATTAGAGTGTTCAACAAAAGAACCTTAGTAGTTGAGGAGTCCATACATGTTGTCTTTGATGAATCTAACGATCTTCCTTCAAGGAAGAATAAGGGTGTTGATGATGCAGATCCACTAATAGAAGGTATGAAGGAGATCACTCTAAAAGATTCAGCAACTCCAGAAGACAAGGATCAAGAAGATGAACAAAATGAGAAAGGTGAAGAAATTCAAGAACAACCTCAAGGTACAAATGACTTACCCAAGGAATGGAGGTATGTTCACAACCACCCTAAGGAATTAATTATCGGTGATCCTATGCATGGGGTAAAAACACGTTCTTCACTTAGAGATGTACTTAATCATTGTGCTTTTGTATCTCAACTTGAACCTAAAACTTTTGAAGAAGCTGAAAATGATCATAACTGGATTAATGCTATGCAAGAAGAACTCAGTCAATTGAAAGAAATAATGTTTGGACCTTAGTGAAAAGACCTAAAGATTATTCAATAATTGGCACAAAATGGGTCTTTAGAAACAAATTAGATGAGCATGGAAATGTAATTAGAAATAAAGCAAGACTGGTTGCTAAGGGATATAATCAAGAAGAAGGAATTGATTTTGATGAAACCTTTGCACCTGTTGTAGATTAGAAGCCATTAGACTTCTACTTGCTTATGCTTGCTTATGAAATTCAAACTATTTCAAATGGATGTTAAAAGTGCATTTTTAAATGGATATATTTCTGAAGAAGTATATGTAGAACAACCCCCTGGATTTGAAAATCATGCTTTTCCCAATCATGTCTTTAGATTAAATAAAGCTTTATATGGTCTAAAACAAGCACCTAGAGCATGGTATGAAAGGCTAAGCAAATTTCTACTAAATAATGGTTTCTCAAGAGGCAATGTGGATACAACTCTATTTATTAAAAGAAACCAAAATGATATGCTAATTATACAAATTTATGTTGATGACATAATTTTTGGGTCTACTAATGAATCCCTTTGTCAAGACTTTGCTAAGCTTATGCAGGGAGAGTTCGAGATGAGCATGATGGGAGAACTCACCTTCTTCCTCGGACTCCAAATCAAACAATCAAAAGAGGGAATCTCCATCACCCAAAGCAAGTACACCAAGGAACTACTCAAAAGATTTGGAATGGAGAACTGCAAACCAATTGGCACACCAATGAGTCCCTCATGTAAGCTTGACAAGGATGATGAAGGTAAAAGCGTAGACTTAAAATACTATAGAGGTATGATTGGCTCATTATTATATTTAACTGCAAGTAGGCCTGATATCATGTTTAGTGTTTGCTTATGTGCAAGATATCAATCTAATCCTAAGGAATCTCATTTGAATGCTGTTAAAAGAATCCTTAGATACTTAAATGGTACACAAACTATAGGGTTATGGTACTCTAAGGACTCACAAATTAATTTGTTAGGATATTCTGATGCTGATTTTGCTGGATGTAAATTAGATAGAAAAAGCACAAGTGGAACTTGCCAATTTCTTGGAGTTAACCTAATCTCATGGTTTAGCAAGAAACAAAATTCGGTAGCACTGTCTACGGCTGAGGCCGAATACATTGCAGCCGGAAGTTGTTGTGCTCAAATCTTGTGGATTAAGCAACAACTCGAAGATTTTGGAATCAAACTTAATGAAACACCAATAAAATGTGATAATACAAGTGCTATAAATCTATCTAAAAATCCAATACAACATTCAAGATCTAAACATATTGAGATAAGACATCATTTTATAAGAGAACATGTTCAAAACAAAAATATAATTCTTGAATATGTTTGCACTGAAAATCAATTAGCTGATATCTTTACAAAGGCCCTTAGTGAGGAAAGATTCTGTGAAATTAGGAGAAATCTAGGAATTCTAGATCCATTTGTCTGAAATTTCTCAATTTCCAAAGAATAGATGTCAAAAAACTTTTAGAGCTCAATTTTCAACATCTATCCTGGTCCCAAAAGCTCAGGTTTATCTCTCTAAAAACTTATCATTGAGCAAAATTCCTTCTCCCAAAATTTCAAATTTTTCTGGAATTTATTAGCATTTTTTCTGATTTTCTGAACTTCATGAGTCGACCCCCATGAGTCGACTCAATGGCAAACTTGTAAATCCCACCAACTTCCATCGGGTTCATTGTTTTTAAAACGGGAAACTTTGTTTATGAGACGACTCATCTTCTCGTCGTCTTCCTTCCGAAAGCCGTCCTCTCCAAACTTCTGTTTTGCTCCAAATCCAAGGATTAATTTCGAGGCAATTCTCCCTCCTTCTCTCCACCAAAAATCGCCTCCTTGAAAAGGATTTTTCTGTGCTTTCTCGCAGTGTTAGGCGCGGGTGGAACGTGCCCTAGAACTTCACCGTTCATTCAAAATCCACTTCTTTTCTCCACCAAAATTCTTCTTTACTCTTTTGTGATCCCTCCTCCACTGAATTCAAGTCTTCTTGTCTGCTACCTTATTGGATATGGCTCTAAAGATGAAACTTCCCCAAAGAAGGAAATCAATCCGAGAGCCTGAGGAAATTGTCCGAAAGAAAAGGCATGCTCAGTCTTCCACTGTTCCCAATCCAGTTTCAGTACCTGCTCAAGGTCCCTCTCAACCCTCCATAAGCCCCAGTGTAAATCTTCTTTCTGATAGAAAAGTAGAAACCGAGAAAAATATAGATTTTCGGTTCTTTGAGAAAGAAGGCTTTACTTTTGCTACCAAGATCAAAAATCAAGGATGGGAACTCTATTGCTCTCTTAAGGAAGTCACCTATGTTGATCTAGTCAGAGAGTTCTACCAGAACCTAAATTATGGAAACGGGTCTGTGACTTCAACTGTAAAGGAGATTGACATCTGTTTGGATTCTAGGATATTGGGAGAGATACTTCAGTTGCCTAGTGAAGGATACTCATATATGGAACTCCCAATTAAAGAAGAAGGGATCAGAATTATCTTAGGAGAAGATTTTTCAGGAAGTTTAAACTAATTGGAAGCAAAGCTACTGTCCAATGAGATGAGGGTCCTGCATCAAATTGTGACAAAACTATTCTTTCCTAGGAGTGGTAGACATGACTTACTATCTGGCAGAGATGTATGTGTCATGTTTCATATCATCACTCAGACCCCCCTAAACCTCCCTACACTTATGATAGAGGCCATGAGAGAAACTTTGAACAGATCCAAGGCACACTTGCCTTATGGTATGGCCCTTACTAGAGTTTTTAGGAGGTTTGGAGTTAGCTGTGAGGGGGAGACACCTACCAAGCTCTCACATGTGGACACTTTCAACCAACACAGCCTACACCGAATGGGAATTACAAAGACTGTTGGTGGTTGGATCAAGGGCTCTGAAGAAAGAGCTGAGGAGAGAGCTGAGGAAAGAGCTGAAGACAGAACTGAAGGCAGAGTAGAAGAAGAAGGTCCATCTTCTCCTGTACATGATTTCAGGGCAGCTTCACCAGATACCCAGTTCATTCATGATACTGAGGCTGGCCCTTCTGAGTTTACTAGGATGCCCACACCAGTGTATCAGCCAGAGAGCAGAGCACCTCCATCAGAGTTCAGACTGGCTGATGATCAGATCGAGCATATATCTCAGCGTGTGGCTTCTTTGTTGTCTAGCCAGTGGAGTAGTACTTCTTTTGCACCTGGAGCTACTTCTTCTGATCAGACCATTACTCCCCACATCTCCACTATATTTCAGATGATTTCAGATCAGTCCGTCAGGATACAGCAGCTTGAGGATACAGTCTGGAGACTTACTGGCAGAGTTCTTGACTTGCAGGGGCAAGTCCTTGCATTGGCCCATCCCCAGCCACAGGAGTCTACCATTGAGGTCACAGACCTCACTGCAGAGGCTGGCAGGCTCAGAGGAGCACTAGATGGTGGATATGAGCTACTGAGGAAAGAGATCAGAGGATCGAGTGAGCATGCTACCACCCAGTTCACTGCTCTACTTCAATCTGTTTCCAGAGCACTGAACGTACTTGATTCTATCAGACTCATGGTATCAGCCCTAGCATCTCAGCATTCTCAGCCACCTAGTTCATCTCGTTCTCCTGCTCGTGCCATCACCTCCACTCGTGGCAGAGGCAGACGGGGTAGAGGACGCACTTCTGATCCATCATCTCCTCACCCTATATCTGATGACTCTGATCATTGACTTATCTAGATCTTAGGAGTTAGTATCTTGTTCTAGGATCTATACCTTGGGGCCATGTATTGACATTTAGCTGGTTAAATTTTATGAAACAATTATGATATTAATGGAATCATCTTTTACCTATATTTCTACCTCTTTGTAATGATTATATTTTGGTTATATTTCAATCTCCGATACATCTGTTGAAATATTATCTTCTCCTTATTGTTGTTTGCTATTAATAATTGCTATATTAAGGGGGAGCAAACATCTGTGAAAAACTCTAAAGAGGAAGAAATTAAAGAATATTTTCAGAAAAGGAAAAGAAAGAGTTAACTATGTTTGATGATGTCAAAAAGGGGGAGAAATTAAAATTAAACAAAAATTGAAATTAGACAAAAAGCAAAACCCTAAATTATGAGAAAAAGGGGGAGAAATTAAATTAAAACAAATATTGAAGAAATTAAACAAATATTGGAGAAAACAAGGATTGAAAGATTAAACAAAACTTTGAGAAATTTTGGTATCGAAATTTGGTATCAGACAGAGAAATTTGGTATCAGACAGAACTTTAATCCATCAAAAGCAAAATCATGAGTACAATGCAAATAAGTATTTTTTATATATATGCTCTGATATTCAAACTTGCTTTTGAAATTTTACTCACCTTGAAACATCAATAAGAAATTTGTTTTACTCTGATTCATCCTACAATTTCTTTCAACTTGATCTGATACATGATAACATTTGATCTGATACAGTGTGAAGGTTTCTCTAAAATATTATAACATTTGCTCGGATACTGTTTGAAATTTTCTCTGATACATTAAAAATTTTCTTGCTCTGATTCATTATAAAATCTTTTCTGATATCATTGTAAAAATTATTTTTGCTCTGATACATAGAAAAAGTTATTTATCTTCTCTTGCTCTGAAATATCTTGAACTCAAAATGATCTAATACCCTTTTCAAATTTTTAAGAAAATGGACAAACTATTTTTGCATTTATATTACATGCCAAAAGAATCATACTCTTTTCAAGCATATACACCCATAATGGATTCTTTTGAAATTAATGCATTAACATAAATATTTTTGTTCATATGTTTTGTCATCATCAAAAAGGGGGAGATTGTTGCTCCTAGATTGATTTTGATGATTACAAAGCAGATTGAAGGGATACAATCAATTGAAAAAGTCCTTATGCTCTTCAAGGGCAAAATCATAATTTTGCTAAAATCCTGATTTGATAGTACCATTTGGTAGAACAAATGATTTGAAATCTATTGGTGAAAATTTCATTGTGTTTGGACTAATATTTTTGAAGTTATGAAGGTTTGAAGTGCATGAGTCGACTCATGAGTCAACTCATGGCACTATGAGCTGAATGGCACGAAAAAATTCCCATGGCACGCTGGATTTTTGGCTTGGCACGACCTGTGAGTCGACTCATGAGTCGACCCACAAGGCATGAGTCGACTCATGAGTCGACCTCTGCTGATTTGAGCCGAAAAATCCAGAAATCAGATCTTCTGGTCTGTTGCAACAGAAGTCGACTCATGAGTCGACTCCTGAAGCATGAGTCGACTCATGAGTCGACCCCTGCGACGGGAAATATCAGCAACGGCTATTTTTTTTTGCCCATTTTAATTGCCATTTATGCTTCCTAAAAATCCTCTAACGGCTCTTTATCTGCCTAAATTGTTTTCTCTTGCTTCTAATGCTACAAAATGCTTAATTTGATGAAAGAAATTGCAGATTAAATAGCGGATCAAACGTGAAATCAAATGTGAAGAAAAAAAGAGAGAAAAAAGAGAAGAACAGAAGAGAGGATCTGAAATTTGCAAGAAAAAGCCTGAGATCAACGAAATATCCATAGAGAAAAAGAGAGAGGATCCATAATATACCAGAGAGATTGTGAAAGAGAAAAGGAAGATCTTTCAAGGAGAGAATTCTTCACGCCTATCGTTTCAACCTTGATCTAGAGATCGTTCAAAGCTTTCAAGAGATCTTCAATCAACAATCAACCTCTTCTCAAGCGTTCAACCGTTCATTCATCTTGAGAAAATCTGAAAAAGGGGTTCTTCATTTGAGTAAAGCTTTTATTGTTATATTTGCTCATTTAAGGAGCTGTTATTGTATTCATCTGTGCTCTAAATATTCTTACTCTTTGTGAGTTTTTGCTCTTGTTTTTGGAGGATTTTCAAAACAAGGAAAGGTTGATCCGAACCTGAAATCGGAGTGTTTTGGGTTGGCTTGTACCCGGGAAACAAGTGATCTAGCTTGGGATAGCTAGGGTCGGAGTTTCCGACGTCTTGTATTCTAGCTTGGGATAGCTAGTGTCGGAGTTTCCGACGTTTTGTATTCGGGTTGAATACAAAGGATAGTGGATTAAAATTCCCAATTGGGATCTTGGGGAGTGGACGTAGGTGCAAGGTTAGCACCGAACCACTATAAATCCTTGTGTTTGTGGTGTGCTTTATCGCTTTATCTTATTTCTTTATTATATCCTTGCAATACTGCTTTAGTTAATTAATATTGATTTAAAGCCATTGTTTTGTTCTTCATAAGTTATCTGTTGGGCTTAAAATTTTTTAGAAACCCAATTCACCCCCCCTCTTGGGTTGCATAGCTGGGCAACAAGTGCATATCCCCAAAGAGATATTGACAGACTAGAAAAGTTTATCATGGATCGAACAATGTCCAATGGGGTTCAATTTCTTCTTTTCGATACACCATTATGTTGTGGCATTTCAGGAGGTGTCCATTGAGAAAGAATCCCATTCTCCTCAAGATATATCAGAAATTCAGTAGAAAGATATTCACCTCTTCGATTTGATCGAAGAGTTTTAATATTCTTTCTAGTTTGTTTATCTACTTCATTACGGAACCGTTTGAATATTTCAAATGATTTAGACTTGTGTTTCATCAAGTAGACATATCCATACCTAGATAGGTCATTTATGAACATAATAAAATAGTGGTACCCTCCTCTAGCACTTATGCTCATGGGTCTACATACATCAGTATGTACCAGACCCAGAATATCACTGGCTCGTTTATCTTTTTCAGTAAAAAGTGACTTGATTATCTTTCCAAGTAAGCAAGACTCACAGGTAGACAACGAGTCATAATCATTGTTATCAAAAATTTTTTCTTGAGCTAATCTATTCATCCTGTTCTTGTTCATATAACCTAGCCTATAATGCCAAAGATAGGCATCCGTGACATTGACTATTTTAGGGCATTTATTAGAGGTGTACATTACATTAGGCTGCGATACAATATAAATCTCATTGTTTAACTGTCCATGCATTATAGTAACACCATTCAAAATGATATCACAAAAGCTTTTCTTTATTGAAATTTTATAATTTGATTTGGTTAAAAGGCCTACAGAAATAATATTTTAAAAAAAAATTGGGATAGTAATGACAATCATTTAGAACAATAAAATGAGACTCGAATATAAGCTTGATAATTTCTAAAGCTAAAACTAATCTTCCATCTCCAACATTCAGGAATCTCTTGCCATCTCCAAATCTCCTACCATGACTTGAAGACCATGCAATGAATTACAAATATTAATAGAGATATCGGTATCCAATACCCAGTTCATTGTACCAAAAATTGAGAAGTTACAAGGTGTTATTATATAATTACCTTATCCTGCAACCGATTGCTTCTTCTTCTTTGGCCTGTTCAGATCAAGAAAAGCTAAGTATTGAGGATAGTTTCTCTTTCAATAACCCTGCTTCTTATAATAAAAGTACTTTGCTTGACTCTGATTGATCTTGAACTTGGGCTTCTGCATTTGACTTATAGCATTTTGCACCTTCATATTTTTTTTCCCTTTCTTAAAGGGATGACGCCCACCTGAAGAAGATCCTCCCACCACATTCACCATCTCCTTGTGAAGCTGGTGATCCTTCTCAAAAGTCTGTAGCAACCCCAACAGACTATGGTAGTTGACTACAGGCTTCATCATTCTAAAATGCCTGAAAAATGGCAAGTAGAATTTGGGCAGAGAGTTCAAGATTGCATCCTTTCCTAACTGTTCGTGCAAAGAAAAGCTGAGCTTGCTCAGTCACTCGATTTGTTCGATCATGTACAATATATGATTGATGATCGATGCTCCCTCCCTCATTCGAGCATTGAAAATGGTGCAACTAGTCTTGTGCCGCTCAACATCATCGGGAGTACCAAAGGACTCTTTCAACACCTTGAGTATATCCTCTGGTTGAGTCTCTTCAAACTTTCGGCTGAACTCATCGTTCATTACAGTCCACATTATACAATGCATCATGGTGCGGTCATTGAGCCACTTCAAATAAGTGTCTCCAACTGCACCATGGGCATTGGGAGCAAGCTCCTCAGGTGTTGGATCTAAAATTCTAATCTCAATTTGAGTCAAAGGGATGAATTATACAGTAACTATATGCCAATAGATTCTTGAATGATGCTTTACAATCTTTCGATCTATCCGGACGTCGAGTATCATTGCTAGATGGTTACTTTGATTGGTATAGAAAGATTATTTCTATACTACCAACTTAGGTTCGAATCTATGGGGTCACACTCAAAAAAATTTTTTGACTGATCATATGGCTGATCGACGATTAAGAATCATTCTAGGATAAAACAGTCAATTCGATTGATGATTAATCCTATGTAAAAATTATAATAAATTAATTTATTAATTATTTATGAATTATAGGAGAATTGATTAATAATTAGATTACTAATTAGCTCAATTTGATTGAGTATTGAGATTTAGATCAAATCTAATTGAATTGGATTCAATTTAGTTTGACCTGATTAGGTTATGAGATGACCTAATCGCTAAGGATGTTCGATTCCTAATTTAATTAGAATTTGAAATTGATTAATTTTTGATATGATTAAAATTTAATTAAGACTATTTGCTATCTAATTAGATTAGATTTGGTGGTTCAATTGAGTCTAACCTAATTTGATTGGGTTAAGAATCTAATTGGATGAGAAAATAATCCAAATTTAAATCTCTTACGCCTCCTTTCTCTGCGCCCTCTTATTCTTCATGCGAGAAAAAAATTTTATATAATTTTTTTTTATGCCTAGAAGATTTTTCATATTCACATCTGATTTTTTTTGAATTAAAAATTGGTTGATTTAAATTTTAGTTCAAATGGGTTTGAATTTGAATGAAAACTTAGAGTCCAAATTGAGTTAGACTCTTCTCTTCACGCCATCACCTTTCTCCATGCATAAAGTATTTTTGTATAAGATTTTTTGCACCAATCTGATATTGGTCATCCTCTCTCTGAGTTTATAAAATAAGAATAAAGTTTGATTCAAAATTTAATTCAAATTTGATTTAAATTGATGATAAGTATCAACCAACATTTGAAATTGAATCGAAACTACCTTTTCCTTATCCTTATCTTCCATGGGATGCTACCCTTAAGAAGGGATCAGATTTATGTGAGATTAGAAGTGATTTTTGATGTGAGAAATCTGAGAGTTGGGACATAAGAAGTTGAGAGTGGGTTGGGCTTCCATGCATAAGAAACAGAGGAAGTGTTCTTCCTCTCGGGCATGAGGTGTAGGGTCTAGGGTTTCAACTCTAGATTTTGTGAGAAGAAAAATATAAGAGTGAGTCTTGTTCAATCTTTCACACAATCACATCCTTGTAAAGCTTTGTCTTTTGATCTGAAAGAGTTCAGGAGATCCAAAGAAAGGAACTTAGATCAACCATGTAGAGCCTTCGATGCGAGCTAGCACTCTTACGAAGGAAGATCCGATCAAGACGTCGAGTGGATGATCTGTAGATGTCGGATGATCTGTGTGGCTACTCAACATCAGTGAGAGCTTTATACCATACCTACCAATAGTGAAGATTAATGATCTATGAAAAGATAATGAGTTCTAAACTCAACCGATGTGATCTAAAAGTTAGATCAGATTCAAGGCATCGATGCGATCGATGCAGTTTTTTATTTTATATCAGACTTTATATATAAATTTTTTATATCTTAGATCTTTAATTGGTAGTTTAGATCTGATCTAAGATATATTTAGAAGATTAAAGTGTTTAATCTTTTATATTTTACTATAAAATTTTTAAAATATATGCTTTGAACTATCCATTTTTTCTTCATATTTATTATCTGGGAGCCCCCTCCTTCATCGTATTTGAAAATCAATTTTGATGGGAATGTCAAAGGTAGGTATGGTGGGGTAGGTTTTATAATCTATGGGCCCAATTCTAGGCTAGTGGTAGCTAGAGGGAACCATTTAATTGAACCCACAGTACTTGATGTGGAGCTCCGTGCTGCTTGGGTGGGGATTGTGCTTGCCAGGTGGACCTTCGGTGCTGGCCAGCATGTTGTGGTGGGTGACTCCACCACTATGGTTGCCTGCTTACAAAGCTGCATTCGAAGAGGTGCCACTCACCCTCTTCTACATGATGTCTCAATTTTGTTAGAGGGATACATTGCTCTAGCTATTACGCATATATTCTGGGAGGCAAACACTATAGCCGACTGGGTGGCAGCCTAAATAGCAGAGCATACAAGAGGTCCTTTGGATCGAGGTGGTGGTGGTTTTGTTAGAAAATATGTCTCAAAGCTAATCGTCAGCCTGTTGATGATTGTGCTCATAATTATAATTGTATATAAATTTTTATTAATAAAAGTTATTTGGTATTTTCATCATATTTTGTCCATCTTATTTGAACTCCTATATTGTGATAAAGTCCTTAGGACTATATTTAATTGATAAAGGAGGATTTATTTTTTAGTCCTTAAAATATGTTCGCGATCAAATGATATGTGATTAATAAGATGATAACAATATCGAGTATAGGTCATTATGTACCATATAAGTTGGTTGTCCTCTTAACCAAAGAGTGTGCAGATATTGGTATGGCATGCAGGTGGAATGTAGGTATACATTCGCACCAAACATGACCATTTATCGAGCACTCAGCTGTCAAGAGTAGCTTATGAAGGGTATGGATATAAGAGTCCCTCAGATCTGAGATCACCACGATGACTTGTAAGCAACTCATTGTACTTTAATATCAGACCATTTAAATTTTTAATTCAGTGATGAAAGATTACTGGGTGCAGTCAAGTACTTATCAAGTCAGTGCGTAAGTCAAGATGGAATTGACCTCTCTGAATTAGCAGAAGATATGCATCAGTATATTTCAATTTAGTAAAATATTGATCAGGATAATTCATGTGAAGGATTTAAAAGATTGAAATACAATATGGTCGACTATATTAGGGTTGACAGTCAAATCCTAGGTCACCTTGAGCATTAGGATCAAAGGGATGAATTATACAATAACCATACGCTAGTAGGTTCTAGAATGTTGCTTTGCAATCTTTCAGCCTATCCGGATGTCGGGTCTCATTGCTAGATGGTTATATCGTTTAGTATAAAAAATTATTCTTTTGCTACTGACTTAGGTTCGAATCTATGAGATCACAGATATTAAAAAATTAGGTCAGATCTGATGGCTAAAGTATCCAATTGGATTGTGATTCTGTGGAGGAGTTTCACTAGGACTAGGACTCTGGAGGAGAGTCCACTGGACTGAAACTCTACTATTAATAGAGAATTAATTAGTAATTAGATTACTAATTAACTTAATTTGATAGAGCAAAGATCTTTGGATCAAGTCTAATTGAATTAGATTTAGTTTGACTTAGATTGGTTTGATTTGATCAAGTCTGATTGTAAGAGAAATTTGATCTTGATTTGATCAGGACTTAGACTCAGCTAATTCCTAATTGGGTTAGAAATTTATTAAGATGATAGGGCGCCTAATTAGATTAGATTCATTTCTATTATTGGGTTCGAACCAGATTTGTTTTGATTTAAAATTAATTTAGAAATGAAGAGTCCAAGTGAACAGAGACTCTATCTCTTAATCCTTGCACCACCCTTAGACCCATGCCCTGTTCTCAACACCAAATTGGATTTGGCTTGAGATTTTTGGTGTGATGAGAGTGGGCCCAGTAAGGGTGGGCAACATGGCATGATGAGTCATAATCTTATCTTCTGCCTAATTCGAATGCGATCTAAATTAGAGATAAGGTGATAAGAAGGAAAGAGAATTTTCAAACAAGAAAAGAAGGGAGGTGCCAATTGATTTTTTTCTAAATTTCTATGAATAGTTTTTGGGTATGTGAGACTCCTGATCTCCTTCCCCACACCAACTCTCATTTATGAAATTTTTGGGATGCCCAAAAGGTGTTTGACGTGGACTCTATTGGCACCCTCTCCTTTGGACCCAAAACCCTAACCTTTGTCTATATAAAGGGGGCTCCAATAATGGACTCCCCATCTTGAATCTTTACTGAGTTTATTTTTTCTCCAAAGCTCCTTCTCCTCTCCTTTTCCTCCTCCAAATATTCTCTTCCTTTGGAGCATCCAAAAATTATGAAGATGTTGCCCAGATATGGAGCCTAAGAGGGGGGGGGGGGTGAATTGGATATTTTTAAAATTTTAAAGATTAGTGCACTAAAATAATGTGCTAAAGTGTTTAAGTGAAGAGAATTAATTTTTAATAAAAATAAATTCAAATATAAATGATAAGATTATAAGTATAAGACACAATGAACAAGTACAGAGAGGCAAGCACAACAAACACATAAAATTTATAGTAGTTCGATGCCAACCTTGCACCTACATCCACTCCCCAAGTCCCTACTTGAGAATTCAATCCACTAAATAGATTCAAAGGATTTCACCATGTCAGATACCTCCGACACTTGCTATCCAAGCAAGAACATTTATTTTTTTGGATACAAGCCAACTCTCAACAGTTCGATTCAAGATTCGGATCAATCCAACCGAGTTTTGGAACCCCTCAAAACTCAAAAACCCAAATATAATTTCAGAAAAATAGGATATAAAAAATTTAGCACACAATCTTCTTAAATAGATACAATAAATATAATAAAAATATAATACTCAAGAGAAAGAAGCTTTTACTGAACACCCTCAAAAAATTTCACACTTGATTGCTGCTGGAGAGTGGTTGGTGAAGTGATTAAATATATTTTTTCTCTCTTTTAGGGCTGAATGAGCTTTTCTTGGATTTAAAATTATATACTTACAAAATCTTATAATTTTTTACTTCAAGAGAGCATTTACAGTCACCATTTATCTTTGAGAATGTCTTAGAGTTGGTTTAGAACTATTGGAGAGTGTTTAATACGCATTAAATGCACCAAAAACAGGCTGAAAACTAGCCATTATGAACTTGCTCATAATGGATCATCCTAGGTGGGTCGTCCCACTGTGACTGAAAAGTCCCATAGGATACTTTATTTGGCCAGACAGAAAGTTTAGCTTTCTATTTTGGTCTCAGAGTCTCAAGGGTCATCCCAGGTGGGTCGTCCCACTGCATGGGTCATCCCATTGTGTGCCATAAGACAAAAACAGGCATGCTGGCTACCCAATAAAAGGGGATGACCCAGATGGGTCACCCTATTTTGTGCCAACCTAGTTTTTCATGTATTTAAAGTTTGAAACTTACCAGAACACTTTCAAATACTTTCAAATGACTTGGACACTCTCAAAAATCTTCGAAAAACTCTCCATCTTACAGAAACTTCAACTTTGGCATGCTAGATGAAGCTTTTTAAACTTAATTTTTAGGACTACCTGAAATATCACAAAAATAATCTTCAAGGATAAGAAACACATTAGTAGTTCCCTCAAATGGTTTGTAATCATCAAAATTAATTCTTGGAGCAACAATCTCCTCCTTTTTTATGATGACAAAATATTTGAGTGTTCATAAAATATATCTTTAAAGCTCAAAGAATTTGAGTTTGTGAAGCACTTATAGGAATATGCTAAAGATTAAATATAAAAAATCGTGAGATACATATTTTCAGTAATTTTAATGTTTCAATTCATTTTGCTGAAACTCATTTATGAAGATATCAGAGTATTTCTAAAGATTGTTCTTAATCAATTAAAATTTCCTCCTTTCTTGTATGAAATAGATAAAATAATTATTTTGAAAAAGATCTCCCCCTTTCTTATATAAAGAGTGTTCAATTTGTAAAAAAAAAATTCTTATTAAAATAGAGATGGTTTATAAAAAAATTTTATTCTTTTCTTCCTTGTTTTTAGTATTAGAGTAATAAATATGAAAGGAATGTTTCTTTCTCTTTTTCTTATTTTGATGTTAAAGCAAGAATGAAACCATTTGAACAAGAGTTAAAAGAGAAGAAATTGGAGCATTTTGTAAAATCAAAAATGAATGTGTCAAGGTATTTTGGCATTCATGCAAAAAAAAATTATGAAAAATATCAGAGTACTCAAAAAAAATAGATGTATTAGAGTAATTCTTTAAATAGTATCAAAATGAGGATAAATACAGATGTATCTGAGTAAAAAATGGATATACCAGAGGTGTATCAGTGCCAAATATTGTATTAGAGCAAAAAATTTAAAAAAATATGTAAATTTAAAAAATTTAGATAGACAATACACTACTTTCTCTATTATGATACCATTCTCCCCCTTTTTGACATCATCAAAAAAAAATAGACTAAAGGGAGTAAGATTTTTCATGATTGCATATCAGGTATTAATATAATAATGCATTCATTCAAGTATAATAGGCATTCATCCATTCATTCATCTAAAAAAGAATAAGCCAAATAAAATGATAAAAGCCTCATTCATTAACACAAAAAAGAGAGGTTACAAGAGTCATAAAGAGCATAAAGCTCTCATATATCCAATCTATAAAATATAACTAAGTAATCTAATACAAAATGATGAAATCAGTGAGACTGGGCATCGAGCACGAGATCAAGATAGGTGAAACATGATCAGCCTCATCTTTGATCGAAAGGTCTGATCCGAGAAGAAGATGTCAGAGGACAGAAAGCAATGGGCTGAACAATGGCTGGCTTACTAGATGCAGAAGGTCTAAACTGAAGTTGAGTCCTAATGGCATCAAGCTGGGATAAGATCCCCTTCACTGTAAGTCGGAGCCCATCTAGATCAGCAGATACGAAGTCTCTAGAGTCTTTGATGTTTGTCCGAAACAGCTTAAGAGAAGAACGAAGCTGGCCGTGGAGTCTCTTTATTTCTCGAGCCAGGTCATCCATCTGCAGTGTAGAAGAAGTCGATGTGCCCACTCCAGTAGAGAGAGAGACTACAATCCGTCTGACCTCCCTCTCTATATCAAAAATTCTGCCACTGAATCTGAGAAGAGAGCTCTTCACACCCTCCAATTTAATACTCAAGTTAGACAGGAGCTCCATCAAAGAGAAAATGTATGGCACAATGGATGAATCCAAGGATGGAACAGAGAAGTCACTCGAAGGAGTTGGGTGAAACTGCTGTGGCTACTACTATACCTGCTGTAGAATCTGCTATTGGAACTGATGAGATTGCTGAAGAAGCTGATCCTGAAATCGCTGCAGCTAAATAGATAAAATCTCTACCACTCTCTCAGCTAGCTGTCCCATATCAACATCCCTCAAGCTAAAAGTAGGCATGGTATGGCTCAATAGGGGTACTCTGACTGAGAGTCCTGCCTCAGACTCTGAAATATGGTGATCAACTGGACTTGATCTAGGCACAGGAGAAAATAGACCCTCCCCCCAGCATGCTCCTTCTCATCATCCTCCTCATCAACTACAGCTGCACGGCCCTTGGCCCAACGACCATCAACTCTCACAAATCCTATGCGCCTAAGAGAGTGGTTGTTGTAGGTGTCGGTATATGATAGTCTACAAACAACCTTCCCCTCAAAACTCACTCTAGACTCCCTAAAGATCACAGTGAGAACCATGCCATATGGCAAGAGAGCTTTGGATTTATTCAAGGCCTCCCTCATGGCATCGATCATCAGAAAAGGTAGGTTCAAAGGAGTCTCAGAAACTACATGGTGCATCAGACAAATATCTCTACCAATCATCAAATCATATCTTCTCCCTCTGGAGAAGAAAATCCTAGACATCATGTGGTGGAGCAACCTCATTTCCACACTAAGATCTTTAGCCTCAATCTTCAAGAACCCTTCAACATCATCTCTCTCAAGTATAGTTCTAAATCTAATTTTTTTTTAGGTAGCTCATCTAGGCAACTACCCTCATAAGGCATCTGAAGGAATCTACCTAGCCTAGGTGCATTCAAATTGATTTGGACTCCCTTCATAGTAGACCTCAAAACACCATTAGAGAAAACCAAATTTGAATAAAACTCTTTGACCAAATCAATATATACTGGTTCAGACAAACTTAAGAAAGACTTCCACCCTTGCTTAATTAGTTTGTTTCCAATAGAAAAACCATCATGCCTCAAAAATTTGAAGTCTACGTTTCTACCCAAAGCAACCTTCCTTGCAGATAGGAGAATCTTACTTGGAGTGACTGGTGGAGATGCTTGGGTTGGCTCATGTGTTACCTTCTTCCTCCTTTCCTCTACCTCCAAGGATCTAACCGACTTCCTTCTTTGTGGCATTCTCATTTTGGGGGCCATGTCCCAAGGAGAGGATGGATAATGGTCAAGAGGGTGGAGAAGGATGTGGATTGAAGTAAAACTAAGAGGAGAAGATGATTTTGAAGAGTTACTTACGGATTCTGTGGGTTAGGATTTGGAATTTGGGAAAAACAAGAGAGTGATCCGTGAGATCAAAAAATTTGAGGGAGTGATCCATGATTTTGTGGGATTTTAGGATTTTTGAGAGATCTAGAATGAGATTTCTAGGTTTGAGATGAGAGGGAGATGAAGGGTTCAGGGATTTGAGATGCCCCAGAGGCCCTTTTAATGGAATAGGATTTGGATCAGCTCACATGAAAACCATTTATCCGATCAATTGGGATGTCCTACATGGGTTGTCCCATCCAAAAAAAAACTAGGCGATGAGAAAAAGACTTAAAAATGAGAAAAAATTCAAAAAAAAAATTGAAATTGATCATATTGAGTTGAGATGATCATGAGAAGTCCAGATAAATTTTGATATGATTTTTGATTGAGTATTTCAATGAAAAAAATCCAAAAAGGTATCTGAATAGCACTAATGATTTTTAATTATCTTAAAAAAAATCTCAAAAAAAAAAGATAGATGGCTCCCAAAATTAAGATAATGATGTCAAAAAATTTTAAATAAATTTTGAGAGTGAAATTATGATTGAAAATCAAGCAGAAGGATCTAAGATGCCCAATTCTCTTCTAATTTCATAAAATTTATTTTTATTTAGTACTTTGGTGAAAATGTCAGCTAGTTATTTTTCAGTATTTATGTATTCAAGTGTTATATCATTATTTTGAATATATTCACTTATAAAATGATGTCTAATTTTAATATATTTTGACTTAGAGTGTTGAATTGAATTTTTGGTCAAATTGATGGCACTAGTATTATCACATTTTATGGAGATATTTTTAAGTTCAATACCAAAATCTATGAGTTATTGCTTAATCTACAGGATTTGAGTATAGTAATTTTTAGCTGCAATGTATTCGACCTTGGTCATAGATAATGTCACTGAATTTTGCTTCTTGCTGAACCGAGAGATTAAGTTTACTTCTAGAAATTGGCGAGTTTCACTAGTACTTTTTTTATCTAGTTTACATCCAACAAAGTCTGCATCTGAATAACCTATTAAGTCCATAGAAGATTGTTTTGAAAATCAAAGACCTAGGTTTTATATTCTTTTTAAATATCTAAAAATTTTTTAACAGCATTTAAGTGAGATTTCTTAAGATTAGATTGATATCTAGCATACATATATACACTGAATATTATATCAGGTCTACTAGTAGTAAGATACAATAAAGAACCTATCATGCCTCTATAGAGCTTTGAATCAATATTTTTACCATGCTCATCTTTCTCTAATTTACAGAAAGGTGTACTTATAATTTTTAAGCTCTCTATTCTAAATTTTTTTAATAGTTCTCTTGTGTACTTACTTTGGATGATGGAGATCTCTTCTTTCATTTGTTTAATCTGAAGTCTGAGGAAGAAAGTGAGTTCTCCCATCATGCTCATCTTGAACTTTTCTTGCATGAGCTTGGCAAACTCTTGGTACAAATCTTTATTAGTAGACCCAAATATAATGTCATCAACATATATCTGTATAACTAGAATTTTTTTATCTTTTCTTTTTATAGAAAGAGTAGTATCAATATTTCTTCTTAAAAAATTATTTTCTAATAAAAACTTACTTATTCTTTCATACCATGCCCTAGGAGCCTGTTTTAATCCATATAAAGCTTTGTTTAACTTAAACATATAATCTAAAAATTTATGATTTTTAAAATCAGGAGATTGTTCTACATATACTTCTTTAGTAATATAACCATTAAGAAAAGTACTCTTAACATCTATTTGAAATAATTTAAAGTTAATAAAACAAACAAAAGCAAGTAGTATTTTTATTGCTTCTAGTCTAGCAACAAGAATAAATATTTCATCAAAATTAATTTTTTCTTGTTGATTATATCCTTTAGCAACTAATCTTTCTTTATTTCTTATTACATTTCCATCTTCATCTAATTTATTCCTATATACCCATTTAATTCCTATTATGGGGTGATTTTTAGGTCTAGCAACTAGTATCCATACATTGTTTCTTTCAAATTGGTTTAGCTCTTCTTGAATGGCAATTATCCAGTTATGGTCCTTTTCAGCTTCATCCATTATTTTAGGTTCTAGATGTGAAACAAAAGCTACATAATTACAAACATTTCTAAGTGAAGATCTAGTTCTTACTCCTTGTGTCGGATCACCAATTATTAATTCTTTAAGGTGATCGTGGACATACCTCCATTCTCTTGGAAGATTACCTGTATCTTGAGGTTGTTCTTGAATATTCTATCATTGATGCTTTCATCCAATTGATCTTTATTTTGTTCATTTGAGTCATTGAGGATGAGTTCTTTCATTCCATCTTCCATTAAACCTGCATCATCAGCATTCTCTCTCTTCTTTGATGGAAGGTCATTAGTTTCATCAAAAATAATATGAATTAACTCTTCCACTACTAGTGTTCTTTTATTGAAAACTCTAAAAGCTTTGCTAGAAGTAGAATAGTCAAGAAAGATAGCTTCATCAGATTTAGCATCAAATTTATCTAAGCTATCTTTGCCATTATTCAAAATAAAATACCAACAACCAAAAATATGAAAATAATCTATATTAGGTTTTCTATCTTTCCATAATTCATGAGGTATTTTTTTTAAAATAGATCTTATTAAAGTATGGTTTAAAATATAATATGCTATATTAATTGCCTCTGTCCAAAAATATTTTGGGAGTTTGCTTTCAAATAGCATGGTACGGGCCATTTCTTCTAGGATTTTATTTTTTCTTTCAACAACTTTATTTTGTTGAGGTGTTCTAGATGCTGAGAAGTTATGATTTATGCCCTTTTCATCACAAAATTTTTTAAAATCTTTATTTGCAAATTCAGTGCCATGGTCACTTCGAATAGAAATAATTGGTAAACTTTTTTTATTCGAAATCTTTCGACAAAACTTAAAGAAAGTTAAAAATACTTCATCCTTAGAAACTAAAAATAAAGCCTAAGTAAAACACAAAAAATCATCAATGATTACAAAATCATATCTCTTTCCTCCTAGACTAGTTGTCCTTGTAGGACCAAATAAATCTATATGCAAGAGTTCTAAAGGTTTAGAATTTAAAATAATAGTTTTAGATTTAAAGAAAACTCTTGTTTGCTTACTTAATTGACATGCATCACAAATTTTATCTTTATCAAAATTAATTTTGGGTCAACCAACAACTAAATCCTTTTTAATGATTTTAGAAAGTGTGTGCATACTAATATGTGCAAGCCTACGGTGCCTAAGCCAATTAGTCTCATTAATTTTAGCATTCATGGCCACAAGATATTACATATTTCGTAAGGATAGATCATTCAAATCAACTATGTATACATTGCCATATCTATGTCTAATGAATCTAATGCTAACATCAATAGGACTAGTTACTATGCACATAGATGATTCAAAAACTACTTTATAACCTTTATCACATAATTAGCTAATACTTAAAAGATTATGCTTAAGACCATCTACAAGTAATACATTTTCAATATAAGTGGAGGGAGTGATACCAATATTACCAATGCCAATGATCTTCTCTTTGCTATTATCTCCAAAGGTGACCATCCCTCCATTTTTAGCTTCCAATGTGATGAATTAAGATTCATCACCAATCATGTGTCTTGAGCATCCATGATAAGTGATATATTTTTATATTTATTGAAGATATTTTTGATAATTTATGGTACTAACATCTTCTTAAAAACCTAATTTCATGAATAAATTAGATTTTTTTGTAAAAATAAATAATTTTTAAAAAAATATAAAATTAGAGCATATTTATGAAAAATAGATGTTAATATAATTAAGTAATTTAAGCACTAAAATAATATAAAATTTTTGAAAAATTTAATGCATATATATTTTTTTTATTTTTCAGGTAAAAATCAGAGCGAAAATGGAGCCAAAATATCCTAAAAAATATTGAAAATTACTTTCGATGCATGATGGACTGATTGATTGGTCCACAAAATCAAGTTCGCGATCCACAAGAATAGTTCGTGGTCCACAGGTGCGGTCCATGATGGAAGGAAGGCTTTTTTTGCACTGATCGACGATCTAAATCAAATCTATCGCGTGATCCGATGGCTGTGGTGGCTCCCGACTTTGAATAGAAATGATTTTGTGCAATTTGATGGCTGGAATCCCATCTGAAGTGTGATCAGATGGTCAAAAATGCATCCAACTTTGATAAAGATTAAAACATCAGATTTTGGGTAGATCTGGATGGTTCAAAGGCAATCCAACAGTCAGAATTAATTTATATGAGTATAATACAATTTCTAAGGGTTTTGGGACTCCTTTTGTGATCAGAAAAATATGAAAAATTTATCTATAAATAAAAGATCCAAAAATAAATGTAAAGAGGAGAAAAAATTAGAGAAAAAATAAGAAAAAAATAGAAAAAAAATTTAAGGAGCTTTAGGGATCAAATATTGGGAGATTATGGAGCTAGAGATCTTGATGCATGGCTAAATCTCTTCAATCTAGGAATACGATGAAGCCTATAAATAGATTTTTATTTTTTTTTCTTATATTTAATTTTTATGTAATAAAATCATACTTTTATTTTATATCTTTTTATTTTTTTGAGGTATTGATCTAGCCTACACGGCCTATACCCTATACTGACGTGCCGTGATCTCTGGATACGGTATGTGCTTAAGAAAGATAGATCGTGATATGTTAGATAAATCTTATATCTTATATTTAAATTTAGATAGTTTATACTCTGACAGAATGAGCTGTAATCTACTGATATAGTCCGTATCCCTTAGAGATAAGCTATGCTAATATTTTAATTATAAGAATTAATATTGCAACATAAAAAAAGAAAAAAATAAATCTAATTTGTATGGTAGATTTAGAATTTTTGGATTATTTCTCTGATTTATTTTTTTTTATAAATTAATTTATACTTTTAATTTAATTCTTGCTATTCTATTTCTTTTTAATCCTTCTACAATCAATTTTCTTTTATTATTTCTTAAAAAAATAGGACAATCATCTTAAATCCCTATGGAAATGATCGTAATTCACCCTATCTATATAGTTTGAGTTAGTTTTTATTCTTGACCGCCTACGATAACGATCAAATTTTGGCACCATTGCCGGAGATCTAGGTATGATTATTTTTTTTAACAAAATTTTTTTTAGTCTTATTCTTAGTTTCTTTTTATTTGCTTTCTAATTTACTTAGTTCCATAGTTAAACTTACTTTCTTTCAAAAAAAAAAATCTCTACATTGATACCTCATAATCTAGTTAGGAAATTAGATACTTAATCACAAAACCTAAAAAGTAAAATAAATCAATTTACTCTTAACTAACTACCAAATCTGGCCATTTTTTCTTCTTGCATTACATAAGTCAATAAAACATCTTAAGGGTACAAACTCTAAACAAGATAAGGTAGAGATTTCATCATCCTTCCTTGGCCCACAAACCACCATCCTGCATATTACATTGACCTAAACCTTAACTTAAAATCAATTAGATGTTGGCCCCTAAGGACTCTTGAGCTCAATAGGATAAGGGATCCAAAAAGTTAGGCCGGGTTAGGGTTAGTTAGTTTGACTGGTGTCTAGGAAAGTGGTTCAGGGATTACATCATGAAGAAAAGTGGTTATTTAATTGATTTCATTCGCTTATCTGGCCAACTCAGTTGGTGTTTAAGAAAAGCAACGGGGGGATCCCCACCAACCTTACACTTATCTGACCAGTTGAGTGTCTTATCTTTCATCTAGAGTACTCAAAGACAACCTTGATAGTTAGAAGCTGTCTAGATCTAGGATCACCCTTAATTAAGATTGACTGCATAACTTTCTTGTTAACTAAATTTAAACTTACTCTTCTCTATCATCTCTAGATTTAGGATCCCTTAGGACTCATCTTTATAACTCTCTTCTTATCTATCTCTGCTTTCTCTTCTCTCTTTTAACTAAAAAAAAATTATTAAAAATCTCACAAGATTGCAACTTGAAAAAGAGAATCTGATCGTTTAGTGAGAATTGATTCAAACCCTACCCTAATCAAAGAAAATTCTGAGTCCACAACGAGTGAAGTCAATCAACCTCTGATCCTAAAAGATCTTTGCTATCTTGTTGGGTCAGCCCAATCATCTTGTATCGGACTTCCCCAAACCAATGCAACAACTTTTGAAAGTAAACCTCAAATCATTAACATGCTCCCTAAATTCATTGGTAATGAAGATGCATATATTTTTATTAGAGAATTTGAGGAAGTATGTGACACCATGAGAATACACCAAATATCAGATGATGCTATTAAACTTAGGCTGATTAATTTTACTCTCAAAGACAGTGCTAAGAAATGGTTATATAGTTTGTCCAACCACTCGATCACAACTTGGGATGAATTTGTAAAAACTTTCTTGAGAAAATTTTTTCCACATCATAAAACAACTAAAGTTAAGAAATGAAATTAACCAATTTTATCAATTTGGGGGTGAATCTTTCTGAAAGTATTTTGATCGTTTCAAGAACCTTTTAACCCAATGCCCACACTATGAAATTGAGACTTGGAGACTATGCCAAACCTTTTATGAGAGACTAGACCCAAACTCTAGAACCATGCTAGAGTCAATGTGTCAGGGCTAGTTTATGCATAAGGAAGCCAATGAAGCCTGACAATTCTTAGAGGACCTAACAGAAAAGAGCCTACAGTGGAAAGCAACTAGGGAACCTACAAGAGGTGCTATGCACCAAGTATCCACATCCCTAGCTATAGAGGCCAAAATAGATACTATACTATATAGGTTAGAGGCCTTAGAACTCAAGGGATACACCTAAGTGAACCAAGTTTCAATATATACTTGCAATAGATGTAATGCCACAGACCACATCATGAAAAAATATCCCTTTTTGATGAACCCAACTGGGAACGAAGTAGCACAGGTTAATGCTGCCTACTACAAACCTACAAATGAGCCTTATGCACCAACATATAACCCAGGATGGAGGAATCACCCTAATTTTTCTTGGTTACAAGGGTCAAATCCCAGTAGATCTGTCCTTAATCAATCTAATCAAAAGCTCACTCAACCATCAAATTATTCACAAGGCTTCAACAATGATCAAAGGCTTAATGCACTAAAAAAAGGATTAGAGATTTTAATAAAAACTACTTCTAATAGTATACAATTTAATGACCAAAAGCATAATTCACTAGAGAAAAGCCTTGAAGTCTTGACAAAAAATACAAACAATTTCATGTAAACCACGAGCCAACTTGTAAATTCAAACACCCAAGCCATTACCCATCTAGAAATGCAATTAAGTCAGTTGGCTACCACCATCAGTGGAAAAAAAAAAAAGACCAAGCCAACCTGAATCTAACCCAAGAGCCCAAATTGATCAACAATCTCAACCTGAAGGTCGATTCAACCATGTAAATGCAATTCACACCTTAAGGTCTGGGAGACAAGTAGACAATCAGGTAGGTATAACTGAGAATCAAGAAGACCAATCGACTGAACCACAAACTGATCAGACCAAGTCTGATGAGCCTGAATCAATAGAGGTTGATGAGCTATCCAAGCCAATTGCAAAATCCATCACTAGGTTCAAGCAAGTTAAGACATCAACCACCAATCCTATAGCCCCTTTTCCAAATAGACTTAAGTCCAACAGACACTCAGCTCACATGAATCAAATCTTAAAGATATTCAAACAAGTGAAAGTAAATATTCCTCTGCTAGATATGATCCAACATTTTGCACTTACGCTAAGTTCCTCAAAGACCTATGCACAAAGAAGAAGACCACTAATGTTTCCAAGAAAGCCTTTTGGCAGCTAGTGTGAGCTCATATCTTTCAAGCCACATGCTAGTTAAGTACAAAGATCCAGGACTCCTATAATCTCATGTGTCATTGGAGAAACCATCATTGATAGGGCCTTGTTAGACTTAGAGGCTAGTATGAATATCTTACCTTATTCGGTCCATGAAAAATTGGAGATAGGAGAATTAAAACCTACAGAAATTACATTGCAATTGGTAGACAGATCAGTGAGAATCCTCAAGGAAGTTGTGGAGGATATGCTAATCAAGGTCAGTGATTTTATTTATCTTGTGGATTTTATGATCCTAGAAACTGAACCAGTGTCAAATCCAAAAGGTTACATCCCAGTCATCTTAGGTAGACCATTTTTAGCAACCACTAACGTCTTGATCAACTGTCGCAATGGACTCATGAAGCTCTCATTTGAAAACACGTCCATTGATCTTAATATTTTTAATCTTGAAAATAAAAAGGATCAATTAGTCAATGTAAACCTGATCTAAGATGAGATTTATGAGCCCATTGATCTAGAAGAAAAAGATTTTAACTGTAATCTCTGGTCAGACTTAGAATCTGAAATTGCTTATGAACTGTCCATATCCTATGACCAGAGAGTTCGTCCATAATGGCTACCATCTATCGAACCACTTGTTAGACTAGCTGAACCAAAACCCAAACCATCAATTGAGGAAGCACCGAAACTAGAACTCAAAACACTCCTTGAGCACCTCAAATATGTGTATCTAGGTCCATCTGAAACTCTGTCTGTAATCATAGTATCAGACCTAGATCTAACCCAGGAGGAGAAACTTTTAGCTATCCTCAAAGAGAATAAAGAAGCTATTGCATGGACTATGGCTAATATTAAGAAGATTAGCCCTTCAATTATCCAACATCGAATTCACTTAGGGGAGGAAGCCAAGCCAATTAGAGACCCCCAAAGGAGACTTAACCCAGTTATGAAAGAGGTAGTGAAGAAAGAGATTCTCAAGTTATTAGACAATGGAATTATCTACCCTATTTCAGATAGTTCATGGGTTAGTTCAATCTAAGTGGTCCCTAAAAAGTCTGGGGTTACAGTGATCCAAAATGAAACCAATGAACTTGTGCTGACTAGAGTTTAAACTGAATGAAGAGTCTGTATTGATTATAGAAAATTGAATACGGCCACAAGAGAAGATCACTTCCCATTACCTTTTATTGACCAGATGTTGGAGAGGTTAGCTGGACATGAGTTCTTTTATTTTCTGGGTGGATACTCTGGCTACAATCAAATTCCTATAGCACCAGAGGATCAAGAGAAGACCACGTTTACCTATCCATTTGGAACCTTTGCCTATAGAAGGATACCCTTTGGCTTATGTAATGCCCCATCTACTTTTCAAAGGTGCACTGTCAGTATCTTTTCTGACATGATCGAGAGATTTCTAGAAATCTTTATGGATGACTTTTCTATCTTTGGCTCCACCTTCTCCGAGTGCCTACATCACTTAAGACTAGTCTTAGAAAGGTGTAAGGAGAAACACTTAGTGCTTAGCCATGTTATCTCAAAGAAAGGTATTGAAGTAGACAAAGCCAAAGTAGATTTGATTGCAAATCTTCCACCACCTAGATCAATCAAGAAATTCTGCTCATTTTTAGGACATGCTGGTTTCTATAGGAGGTTTATCAAGAATTTTAGCAAGATAACCTGGCCACTGACTAATCTTTTAGCTAAAGATGTCAAATTTGATTTCACTCTTGAGTGCCACGAATCATTTGAATATCTTAAAAAGGCACTGATATCTGCACCTATCATTCACCCACCTGACTGGACTCAGCCCTTCGAACTTATGTGTGATGCATCATATCAAACCATCGAAGCCATTTTAGGATAGAGAATTGATAAGCTGCCATGAGTTATTTACTATGCCAGTAGAACCCTCAATAATGTGCAGCTTAATTATTCCACAATAGAAAAAGAGTTCTTGGCTATTATCTTTGCTTTAGAAAAGTTTAGATCCTATTTGCTTGGTTCACATGTCATTATATACATTGATCACTCAGCCATTAGATATCTCTTAATAAAGAAAGATGCCAAGGCATGCCTAATCCAATGGATTTTACTTCTTCAGGAATTTGATTTAGAAATCAGGGATAAGAAAAGAACTAAAAATGTAGAAGCCGATCATTTGTCCCGATTGATAGATATGCCCTCTAATGAACCAGCAATAGAAGAATCTTTTTCTGATGAACAACTCATGGCTGTGACTGTAGAATCATGGTATGCTGATATTGTCAATTATTTAGCCACGGATAGGATTCCTTCTCACTAGACTACTCAAGACAAGCACAAATTTTTTGCCTAAGTAAAATATTTTATTTGGGATGATTCATATCTATTTAAGCAATATCCTGACCAAATCATTAGCAGGTGTGTACCAGTTCTGAGGTTAAAAGCATCCTATCCTTTTGTCATGACCAAGCCTGTGGTGGCTGTTGCTCCTTGAATTGATTTTGATGATTACAAAATATTTGAGGGGATTACTAATGATCTTAGCTTGAAAAAAGACTTATTACATTTCAGGGACAAAATCATAATTTCATCAATACCTGATTCAGAAGCCTCAAGAACAAGAACAAAAGACGTGCAGTCTACTGGAGAAAATTTTAATATTTTTGGAAGTATATTTTGCAAGAAAACCATATTTTTATTTTTGAGTCGACCCCATGAGTCGACTCATGGCTTAAAGAGCTGAACGGCATACTGATTTTTTGGCTGGCATAGTCTGTGAGTCGACCCCATGGGTCGACCCCCAGGCATGAGTCGACCCTATGAGTCGACCTCTGCTGCTTTTAGGCCAAAATTACAGAACCATTATTTTTTACTATTTTTCACAGAGGTCGACCCCATGAGTCGACCCATGAGCATGAGTCGACCCTATGAGTCGACCCCTGTGACGGAAAAGTTCCGCAATGGCTAATTTTTTCACCCATTTTATTTGTATTTAATGCTCATTTAATATGCTCTAACAGCTCTATTTCAGCCCAGATTACTCTCCACCATTATTTGAAGATATATAAAGGGACTTAAAGGAGGAAATCAAAGATAGAAAAAAAGAGAAGGATTTTAAAAGAGGATTTCAAGCATACTTCTCAGCCCTAAGCAAAAGCCTACTCAAAGCATTCAAGAAGCTTTTAATTCAAGTTCACCAACTCCTCAAGTGCTCATTCAAGTCTCCAACCACCTTGAGGAAATCAGAAAGAGCTTTCTTCTATTTGAGTAAAGTGTATTTAAAGCTTCATTCGCTCATCAAAGGAGCTTCTTTTGTGTTTTCAGTACTGTTAATTGTAATACTCATTTTGAGTTATTATTTTTATTTTGGAAGGGTTTCAAAACATGAAAAGATTGATCCAAACCTTGAATCAGATTGTATTGGATTGGCTTGTACCCGAGAAATAAGTGGACTAGCTTGGGATAGCTAGAGTCGGAGTTTTCGATGAGTGTATTCAAGTTGAATACAAAGTGGATTGAAATTCTCAAGTAGGAGCTTGGGGAGTGGATGTAGGTGCAAGGTTGGCACCGAACCACTATAAACCCTCTTGTTTGTGTTGTGCCTAATTGCTCTTCTTTAGAACTTCTTTATTCTCTTGCATTCTTGCATTCAACCATTAGCCTTGAATTAATTACACTCTTCTTACTTTTCTTGCTATTGTTAAATAATCTTCATAAATTGAAAGTTAAGTTTAAAATTTTTAGAAACTCAATTCACCCCCCCTCTTGGGTTACATAGCTGGGCAACAAGTGGTATCAGAGCCCGGTGCTCTAGCCCTACTTTGATCTAACAAATCAAAGAGCTAAAGATCTATGGCAACTCAAGTTGGCACTTCTCTAGCCGAGGGGCAGTCCACTAACCGACCTCCACTTTTTAATGGGTCCAACTATACCTATTGGAAAGCTCGGATGAAAATCTTCATTCAAGTACTTGACTATGATATGTGGAGTATCATAGTAAACGGTCCTCTCACACCCACTAAAATTATTGATAGTGTAGAATCAGCGAAACCCGAAAAAGATTGGGATGAGGTTGATAAGAAAATGATCCAACTAAATGCTAAAGCTATGAATATTTTGTATTGTGCTCTTGATGCTAATGAATTCAATCGCATTTCAACTTGCATGTCTGCTAAAGAAATATGGGATAGATTAGAAGTAACTCATGAAGGAACTAATCAAGTAAAGGAGTCCAAAATTAACATGCTCGTACATAAATATGAACTTTTTAGAATGGAGCATGATGAATCTATAACTAAAATATTTACTCATTTTACTAATATTATAAATAGTTTAAAAAGTCTTGATAAGTCCTATTCTAACAGTGAGCTTGTAAGAAAGATTCTCAGATCCTTACCAAGAACTTGGGAAGCCAAAGTGATCGCTATCCAAGAAGCCAAAGATCTGAACATCCTACCTTTGGAAGAGCTTCTTGAATCACTGATGACACATGAGCTGAGCATGAAACAACATCAAGAGGAAGAAGTCAAAAAGAAGAGAACAATCATCCTCAAATCCACAGCTCAACTTGATGAAGAAACTGATGATACCGAAAATGAAGAGCAGGATGAAGAGATGGCTCTCATTACCAGAAGATTCAAGAAGTTTTTGAGAAAAAAGAAACAAGGAATGAGGAAGAAGCCACTCACAAAAGGAGAACATAGCAAAGAA
>NC_025999.2:67485248-67584317 GCF_000442705.2 Elaeis guineensis
ACTTGATGCTAAGAATGGAGGGATGGTTACCTTTGGAGATAATGGTAAAGAAAAAATCATCGGTATAGGTAACATTGGTATCACTCCCTCCAAGTTTATTGAAAATGTGTTGCTAGTAGATGGTTTAAAACATAATTTATTAAGCATCAGTCAATTTTGTGATAAAGGATATAAAGTTATTTTTGAGTCTTCTGTTTGCATAGTAACTAGTCCTATTAATGAAGGCATTAAATTTGTTGGACATAGACATGGCAATGTTTATATGGTAGATTTGAATGATCTATCCAAAATAAACATGCAATGTCTAGTATCCTTGAATGCCAAGATTAATAAAACTAGTTGGCTTTGGCATCCTAGGCTTGCATATATTAGCATGCACTCACTTTCAAAACTCATTAAGAAGGAATTGGTTATTGGTTTACCCAAATTAAATTTTGAAAAGGATAGAATTTGTGATGCATGCCAACTAGGTAAACAAACAAGAGTTTCATTCAAATCTAAAAACATTGTTTCAACTTCTAGGCCATTAGAACTATTGCATATGGATTTATTTGGACCTACTAGAACTACTAGTCTAGGAGGAAAATGATATGGTTTTGTAATTATTGATGATTTCTCTCGTTTTACATGGATTTTCTTTTTGGCACACAAGGATGAAACTTTTCAAGTTTTCTCTAAATTTTATCGAAAAGTCACAAATGAGAAAGATTTTTCAATTCAAAATATTCGAAGTGATCATGGAACCGAATTTGAAAATCAAGATTTTGAAAAGTTTTGTGATGAAAAAGGAATATGCCATAATTTTTCAGCACCTAGGAAACCCCAACAAAATGGGATAGTAGAAAGAAAAAATAGAACCTTTGAAGAAATGGCCCGTACCATGCTATGTGAAAGCAATCTTCCAAGATACTTTTGGACGGAAGCTATTAACACAGCATGTTATATATTAAATCATGCTTTAATTAGATAAATTTTAAAGAAAACTCCCTATGAGCTTTGGAAAGGAAGAAAACCAAACATTACATATTTTCATGTTTTTGGTTGCCGATGTTTTGTATTAAATAATGGTAAAGAAAGACTAGAAAAGTTTGATGCAAAATCTGATGAAGTAATTTTTCTTGGTTACTCCTCTTCTAGTAAAACTTTTAGAGTTTTTAACAAAAGAACCTTAGTAGTAGAGGAGTCAATACATATTGTCTTTGATGAAACTAATGATCTTCCTTCAAGGAAGAATGAAAGTTTTGATGATGCAGATCCTCTTATAGAGGGGATGAAGGAGATCACTCTAAAAGATTCAACAATTCAAGATGATGAAAAACATGAAGACAAACCAGATGAGGAAGGTGAAGAACGATAAGAACAACCTCAAGGTACAAACAATCTACCTAAGAATGGAGGTATGATCACAATCACCCCAAGGAACTAATCATTGGTGATCCTACACATGGGGTAAGAACTCGTTCTTCTCTTAAAGATGCATTCAATCATTGTGCTTTTGTCTCTCATCTTGAACCTAAAACTATAGACGAAGCTGAAAAAGATTATAATTGGATTAATGCAATGCAAGAAGAACTTAATCAATTTGAAAGAAATAATGTATGGACCTTAGTATCAAGATCTAAAAACTACTCAATAATTGGCACAAAATGGATATTTAAGAATAAATTAGATGAACATGGAAATGTAATAAGAAATAAAGCAAGATTGGTTACAAAAGGCTATAATCAAGAAGAAGGAATTGATTTTGATGAGACCTTTGCACCTGTTGCTAGATTAGAGGCAATTAGACTTCTACTTGCTTATGCTTGCTTTATGAAATTTAAATTATTTTAAATGAACGTCAAAAGTGCCTTTTTAAATAGATATATTTCTCAAGAAGTCTATGTAGAACAACCTTCAGGTTTTGAAAATCATGTTTTTTTCAATCATGTCTTTAAATTAAATAAAGCTCTATATGGTTTGAAATAAGCACCCAGGGCTTGGTATGAAAGGCTAAATAAATTTCTACTTAATAATAATTTTTCAAGAGAAAATGTAGACACAACACTATTCATCAAAAGAAATCAAGATGATATATTAGTTATACAAATATATGTTGATGACATTATTTTTGGATCTACTAATGAAACTCTTTGTCAAGATTTGCAAAGCTCATATAGGGGGAGTTCGAGATGAGCATGATGGGAGAACTTACATTCTTCCTCGGACTCTAAATCAAACAAACAAAAGAAAAAATCTCCATCACCCAAAGTAAGTACACAAGAGAATTACTTAAGAGATTTGGAATGGAGAATTCCAAACCAATTGGCACTCCCATGAGCCCAACATATAAGCTTGACAAGGATGAAGAAGGTAAGAGTGTAGACTTAAAATTTTATAGAGGCATGATTGGTTCTCTATTATATTTAACTGCTAGTAGACCTGATATCATGTTTAGTGTTTGCTTGTGTGCTCGATTTCAATCAAATCCAATAGAATCACACTTGAATGCTGTTAAAAGAATCCTTAGATATTTAAATGGTACACAAACTTTAGAATTATGATATTCTAAGGACTCATTAATTGACTTAATAGGATATTCAGATGCCGATTTTGCTGGATATAAATTAGATAGAAAAAGTACTAGTGGAACTTGTCAATTTCTTGGAGTATATCTAATCTCTTGGTTTAGTAAGAAACAAAATTCGACAGCACTGTCTACGGCCGAGGCCGAATACATTGCAGCCAGAAGTTGTTGTGCTCAAATCTTGTGGATTAAGCAACAACTCGAAGACTTTACTATCAAACTTAATGAAACTCCCATAAGATGTGATAACACTAGTGCTATAAATCTCACTAAAAATTCAATTCAATATTTTAGGTCAAAATATATTGAAATCAGGCATCACTTCATAAGAGAACATGTCCAAAATAAAGATATAATTCTTGACTATGTTTGTACTGAAAAATAATTAGCTGACATCTTTAACAAGGTCTTAAATGAAGATAGATTTTGTGAAATTAGGAGAGAACTAGGAATCCTTGATCCATCTGCTTAGGTGTCTCTCTGATTCCAAGATATCATCACCAAAAATTCTTTTAGCTTAATTCTCATCTCTTGAGCTCAATCGTCCAAAATAATCATTCTCATAATCAATTTTTTGGGTATACATCCTTCCCATAATATTTCAAATTTTTTGAAATTGATTCATCATTTTTTTGAATTTCTCTGTACCATGAGTCGACCCCCAAGGTCGACCCTAGGGCAAACTTGTAATTTTTGGCTAAAACCCACGGGTGCTCTCCTTTTGTTGGAAATCACTCCTTGAGCTGACCCATTCTTCCGTCTTCTTCCTTCCACCAAGCCAAAAGACCCCCTATCTTCTTCCTCAAACCCAAGTTCTTCCCCAAAAACTCTTCTCCCACCATCTCTCGTTCTCAAAATTGCCCTCTTGGAACCAAGCTCCTCTCTTTTCTTCTTCGTCATTTGGAGCGAGTAGAGCTTGCCCTAGACTCTACCCATCTTCTCCAAATCGGCACTCCACCTCTCCAAAATCTTTTTTCTTTCTCTAAAACCCTTCTATCTCTCCACACATTTGATCTCTTAAGATCCTTGCTAGCTCTGGTTGTGGAAATGGCTCCGAAAATGAAGCTCCCATAAAGAAAAAAAATCAGTCCGCGGGTTGGAAGAGGGTATGCACCGGAAGAGACAGGCAACCGAGACCTCGTCAGCTTCAATTCCTGCTCCGGCATCTGCTCCAGCTACATCTCGGTCTCCAATAAGCCTCAGTAAGATACCCCTCTCCGATAGGAAGGTAGAGCCCGACAAAAATATCGATTTCAGATTTTTTGAAAAGGAAGGATTTTCTATCAGATCAAAAATTAAGGATCAAGGTTGGGAGTTCTACTGCTCACTTAAAGAAAATACCTATGTGGATCTGGTTAGAGAATTTTATCTGAACTTAAGCTATAGCAATGAAACAGTAAGATCCACTGTAAAGGGTATAGAAATTAGTCTTGATCCTATGATTTTGGAAGAAATTCTTCATTTACCCTGTGAGGGATACTCAAACATGAAACTCCCAGTTAAGGAGAAGGGAATTAATGTAATTCTCGGAAGAACCTTCACGGGAAGCCTAAACAAATTAGAGGCCAAGATCCTTTCCATTGAGTTGAGGCTACTACATCAAATGGTAACTAAGTTATTCTTCCCTAGAAGTGGTAGACATGATCTCCTCTTAGGCCGAGACATCTGCATTATGTATCATGTTGTTACTCAAACCCCCCTAAACCTCCCGGCATTAATGATTGAAGCTATGAGAGAGACCTTGAATAGGTCCAAGGCACATTTGCCTTTCGGTATGGCCCTCACTTTAGTATTCAGGAGGTTTGGAGTTAGCTTTGAGGGGGAGGCAGTAGCTAGGCTTTCTCACTCTGACACTATCAACTGCCATACTCTGCACCGCATGGGATTTTCCAAGACTGATGGTGGTTGGTCAAAGGGTGTGGAAGAGAGAGCTGAGGGCAGAGCAGAGGAGGAAGGACCTTCATCACCTCTTCGAGATCACAGGGCTGTATCTCCAGACATTCAGTTTATTTCTGACCATGAGGCTGGGCCATCAGAGTCTACGAGGAGGTACATTCCAGTCCAGCAGCCAGACAACAGAGCACATCCCTCAGAGATCAGATTGGCTGATGACCAGATAGAGATGATATCTCAGTGCGTAGCTTCTATACTATCTCGTCAGATGGGTACTTCAGCTTCTGCTCAAGGATCTACATTTCACGATATTTCTGATCAGGCACTGATCCCCCACATCTTCACTGTGTTCCAGATGATTTTTGATCAGTCAGTTCGCATCGAGCAGCTTGAGGATTGTGTGGTGAGACTGACTGGCAGAGTATTCGACTTGCAGAGGCAAGTACTGCTCTAGCCCACCCACAGCCACATGGGGACATCACTGAGGTCTCAGACCTATCTACGGAGGCAGCCAGACTGCGAGGAGTCTTGGAGAGTGGGTTTGATTTTCTGAGGAGAGAGATCAGGGGCTCCAGTGAGCATGCATCCACTCAGTTCACTGTACTGCTACAATCTGTTTCAAGAGCCTTAAACTTTTTGGACACTATCAGACTATCACTTGTAGCACAGTCCTTTACTTCACAGCCTTCAAAATCCTCTCACCCCTCCACTCGTGCTGGCACCTCTACCCGTGGCAGAGGCAGATGCGGTCGAGGTCGAATCGATCGTGATCCTTCATCTCCTCACCCCATTTCTGACTCATTAGACTCCAATCCATCCAGTCATGATCTCTACTAGATCCTGTGTAGTCAGTCTTTTCTTTAGTTTTTGTTTAGGATATGTAATGCAATGTTGACTGTTTGACTTTTGGATAGTTACTATCCATGTCTTTTGTACTCTAAGTCAACACTTATATATTAAAATATCTTTGTACTCAAAGATCTTTTGAATATATATATACCTTTTGACTTTCCATGAATATCTCTGAATGTGATCAACTTGAATTACTTTTAAATTGTGAAATACTTGATCTTTTCCATGACCAAATTGATGTATCTTTTATGATTGCTATGTTGAGGGGGAGTAAAACTATAAACAATACAAAACAAGCAATTAAAGAAGGAAGCTAAAGAAATTAAATTGATCCCATCAAAAGGAAGGAATAAAAAAATTATTTATTCAAAAAAAAGAAAAAGGGGGAGTAGAGAATCAAGATTGATGCTGTCAAAAAGGGAGAGTAGAGAATCAAGATTGATAAGATCGAGCAAAAGTTCCAAACATCTGCAGTCAGAAAAATACAGATTGAACTATAAGCAAATCTCAAATTTATAAGCAAATTCTTAAAATTGCAATCAAGATTGTGCAATACAAGCAATACAGATTGAACTATAAGTAAATCTCAAATTTATAAGCAAATTCCAAAAATCGAAATCAAGATTGTGCAATACAAGCAATACAGATTGAACTATGAGCAAATTTCAAATTTATAAATAAATTTTAACTTTATAGCAAATTTCAAATCTGTCTTAAAACTGCTTATGATGTATTTCGTTCCAATACTTGGCTATGATATTTAAGTAATGCATCTCTAAAAATTTGAAATTCATGATTCAATGCTTTATATATGCTTTTGCTCAAGTATTTTGTCATCATCAAAAAAAGAGAGATTGTTGCTCCTTGAATTGATTTTGATGATTACAAAGTATTTGAGGAGATTACTAATGATCTTGGTTTGGAAAAAGACTTATTGCATTTCAGGGGCAAAATCATAATTTCATCAATACCTGATTCAGAAGCCTCAAGAACAAGAACAAAAGACGTGCAGTTTACTGGAGAAATTTTTAATATTTTTGAAAGTATTTTTTGCAAGAAAACTATATTTTTATTTTTGAGTCGACCCCATGAGTCGACTCATGGCTTAAAGAGCTGAACGGCATGCTGATTTTTTGGCTGGCACAGTTTGTGAGTCGACCCCATGGGTTGACCCCCAGGCATGAGTCGACCCCATGAGTCGACCTTTGCTGCTTTTAGGCCAAAATTATAGAATCATATTTCCTGCTGTTTTTCACAGAGGTTGACCCCATGAGTCGACCCATGAGCATGAGTCGACCCTATGAGTCGACCCCTGTGACGGAAAAGTTCCGCAACAGCTAATTTTTTCATCCATTTTATTTGTATTTAATGCTCATTTAATATGCTCTAACAGCTCTATTTCAGTCCAGATTACTCTCCACCATTATTTGAAGATATATAAAGGGACTTAAAGGAGGAAATCAAAGATAGAAAAAAAGAGAAGGGTTTTAAAAGAGGATTTCAAGCATACTTCTCAGCCCTAAGCAAGAGCCTACTCAAAGCATTCAAGAAGCTTTTAATTCAAGTTCACCAACTTCTCAAGTGCTCATTCAAGTCTCCAACCACCTTGAGAAAATCAGAAAGAGCTTTCTTCTATTTGAGTAAAGTATATTTAAAGCTTCATTCGCTCATTAAAGGAGCTTCTTTTATGTTTTCAGTGCTGTTAATTGTAATACTCTTTTTGAGTTATTGTTTTTATTTTAGAAAAGTTTTAAAATGTGGGAAGGTTGATCCGAACCTTGAATCGGATTGTATTGGGTTGGCTTGTACCCTAAAAATAAGTGGACTAGCTTGGAATAGCTAGAGTCAGAGTTTTCGATGAGTGTATTCAAGTTGAATACAAGTTAGTGGATTGAAATTTCCAAGTAGGAGCTTGGGGAGTGGATGTAGGTGCAAGATTGGCACCGAACCACTATAAACCCTCTTGTTTGTGTTGTGCCTAATTGCTCTTCTTTAGAACTTCTTTATTCTCTTGCATTCTTGCATTCAACCATTAGCCTTGAATTAATTACACTCTTCTTACTTTTCTTGCTATTGTTAAATCATCTTCATAAATTGAAAGTTAAGTTTAAAATTTTTAGAAACCCAATTCACCCCCCCCCCCTCTTGGGTTGCATAGCTGGGCAACAGTGGCCACTTTGGATCCAAGAAGACTGCTGCAAAGGTTCTCCAATGTAGATTTTATTGGCCCACCCTGTTTAAGGAGCACATGAGTATTGTAAAAGCTGTCCTAGATGTCAACAAGTAGGATGAATCATAAAAAGAGACATGATGTCATTAAATCTGATCCTAGTTGTTGAGACTTTTGATGTGTGGGAAATTGATTTTATGGGATCATTTTCAAACTCCTTTGAAAATGAGTACATTCTAGTGGCTGTTGACTATGTGTCCAAATGGATAGAAGCTATACCATGTAGATAAAATAATAGCAAAATTATTATCAAATTTCTTAAGGAAAACATCTTCTCTCATTTTGATATTCCTAGAGCCATTATAAGTAATCAGGGAACACATTTTTGCAATCGATCTTTTGAGTCCTTGATGAAAAAATATAACATTAATCACAAATTGGCCAGACCCTATCATTCGCAAACCAGGAAACAAGTAGAAGTTTCAAATCATCAAATCAAATAAATCTTGGAAAAGACCATTAATATCAATAGAAAAGATTGGTCGTTGAAGCTAATCAATGCACTTTGGGCTTATCGCACAGCTTTCAAGACCATTCTAGGAATGTCACCTTATAGGATTGTGTTTGGTAAAGCATGTCACTTGCCAGTTGAACTAGAACATAAGGCTATGTGGGCCATAAAATAATTGAACATGGACCTAGACGAGGCAGGCATCAAAGGAAGCTACAAATAAATGAACTAAAAGAAATCAAGAATGAGGCATATGAAAATGCTAAAATATACAAAGAATGAACTAAAGTATTTTATGATAAAGCAATTCTAAGAAAAACTTTTACACCTAATCAAAAATTTTTTTGTATAACTCTAAGCTACATTTATTTTTTAAAAAATTTAGATCTAGATAGACAGGACCCTATATAGTAAAAGAAGTTTTCTTTCATGAGGCTGTAGAAATCAAAAATTCAAGCAATGGTGCTACTTTTAAAGTAAATGGACAACGATTGAAATCATTCTTGGAATTGCCTACTGAAATTGAGGAGGCCATGATTCTCCATGAGCCTATTTATTCTAATTGATTCTGTATCTCAGGTTCAGTCTGGCTGAAGACTTAAAACTTAGTGCTTTTTAGGAGGCAACCCAGCTTTAGCTTTTACTTTTGCTTTCTTTTGTATTTTGTTTAGGTTAATCGATTCTTGCTTTATGGGAATTTGAAGATAATATTGGCTAAGTTGGGAAGAGAATCAATTTTGAAAAGACTTTTGGATCAGGTGACATTTCTCATTTTCTTTCTCTTTTTATGCACCCTTTATATTTTTTACTCCATTGAGGACAATATCGATTAAGTTGGAGAGAAAAATAATAATTTTTTTTTAAATTTTAAATTTTTAAAATCTTTAAATAAGTTAGTATTTAGTATTTAAGTACCTGATTATACTTAAAAATTGAATTAAATTAAGTATTTTTTTTAAAAAAAATTGATATACAGATTAGAGAGTTTGTTAGATATCGAGGGATCAAGTATTAAGAAAACTTAATAAGGAGTTAAGTTTAGAACTTAAATAGTTTTCTTTGAGTATTTCTAAATTTTTCTACCAGCATCAAAGAAGAGTTTACTTTTTATGGACTTATGTAGGATAACTATATATTTTTTATATATTTAATATTAAAAAAAAAAAAATTAAGTACTTCATGCTGAGTAATCAGGCCTCTTTGTCTAAGCAAGTATTAAGTTTCACATCAAAAAGTATGAAGGGCAAAGAAGCTTTGTTGTAAAGCTAGTTTTAACTCGTAGCCTGTTTGATTTGAGCAAATAGGTCCAAGGGGTATTCTATACCTAGTATCCTAAAGCCATTTGGTTTGGGAGTCATTGGCTGAAAACTCGCTACATAGGTCAAACAGAAAGCTTAAGGGGTTAAAACACTCAATAGCGGTACAACGTAAAAAAAAAATAATAACAATAATAAATGAAGGACGGAAGTAATAATATATATGTCCATTTGAGGTTAATAATTTGGAGATAAAGATAGGAATAATTTAGAAAAATTCAGAAAAAATTTAGTATTCTTAGTTTAACTCTCATATTGATTAGTATTAATACTCCAATGACATACCTCATTCACGCTCTACTGAACATCAGTGGCTCTTTTGAAAATTATTTGGTGAAATTCAAAATTTTAAGTTATTGCCCAGCTATGCAACCCAAGAGGGGGGGGGGCGTGAATTAGGTTTTTAAAATTTTAAAGTTAATTTAAAACCATAAGAATTAAGTAATAATAAGTAAGTTATGTGTAGTAAGTGATTTCAGCTAAGTGTAGAAATGAGATGTAAGAATGTAAGAAAATAAAAAAATTTAGATAAAGAGCAAGTATGCAAACCACAAACAAATAAGATTTATAGTGGTTTGATGCCAATCTTGCACCTACATCCACTCCCCAAGCTCCTACTTGAGAATTTAAATCCACTAAAATGTATTCAACAAAAATACAATGTCGGTACCTCCGACTCTAGCTATCTCAAGCTAGAATATTTATTTTTTGGATACAAGCCAATCCAATACAATTCGATTCAAGATTCGGACTAATCTTTCCAAGTTTTGAAACCCTTCCAAAACTAAAAATCAAGACAAAAGCAGAGTATGAGAGTTAATCACACGAAAATACAAGTTTAGCTCCTTTAATGAGCAAATAAAATCTTAAATACACTTTACACAACAATGAAGAATCTTTTTAATTTTTCTCAAGATTGTTGAAGACTTGAATGAGCTCTTGAGGGGTTGGTAAACTTGAAATGAAAGCTTCTTTTGCTTGAAGAGGACTTTTTGCTTAGGGCTGAAATGAATGCTTGAATCTTTTTTAAAACCTTATCTTTTTTCCTCCTTCAAGTACCTTTATATCTTCAATAGATGTTAGAGAGAGATCTGGAATAAAATAGAGCTATTGGAGTGTATTAAATGAGCACTAAATGTGGCCAAAATAAGCTGAAAAACTAGCCGTTATGGAGATTTTTCGTCGCAGGGGTCGACTCATAGGGTCGACCTCTGTGCCGCAGAATAAAATATCACTGTTCTGTATCTTTGGCCTACACAACAACAGAGGTCAGCTCATAGGGTCATCCCCTTTGGGTGTGCCAGTCAAAAATAGCATGCCGTTCAGCCCTTTTTGACAGGAGTCGACTCATAGGGTCGACTCTTTTCTTTAAACTTGATTTTCTCTCAAAATATATATCCAAAAAATATGAAATTACCTTCAATAGATCATAAATCTTCTGTTCTTGCTTTCGAGGCTTTTGAATAAGAACTTGATAAAATTATAAATTTACCTCAGAAATACAATAAATCTTTTTTCAAGCCAAAATCATTAGTAACCCCTTCAAATGTATTATAATCATCAAAATCAATTCATGAAGCAACATAAGTTAAAAGGCACTTAATTCTAAATCCTTTCTTTACTCGAGGACGAGCAAAGTTTAAGTTGGAGGATATGATAAGTGATATATTTTTATATTTATTAAAAATATTTTTGATAATTTATGGTGCTAACATCTTCTTAAAAACTTAATTTCATGAATAAATTAGATTTTCTTATAAAAATAAATAATTTTAAAAAATATAAAATTAAAATATATTTATGAAAAATAGATATTGATTTAATTGAGTAATTTAAGTATTAAAATAATATAAATTTTTTAAAGAATTTAATGTATATTTTTTTTATTTTTTAAGCAAAAATCAGAGCAAAAATAGAGCCAAAATACACTAAAAAAATATTAAAAATTACCTTCGGTGCATGATGGACCAATCGATCGATCCACAGAATCAAGTTTGTGATCCACAGGCATGGTCCACGATGGAAGGAAGGATTTTTTTGCACTGATCGATGGTCTAGATCAAATCTATCGTGCGATCCGACGGCTGTGGTGGCTCCCGACTTTGAATAGGAATGATTTTACGTGATCCGATGGCTAGAATCCCATCTGAAGTGTGATCGGATGATCAAAAATACATCCAACTTTGATAAAGATTAAAACATCAAATTTTGGATTGATCTGGGTGGTTCAAAGGCAATCCGGTGGTCAGAATTAATTTATACGAGTATAATACAATTTTTAAGGGTTTTGGGACTCTTTTTGTGATCAGAAAAAGGTAAAAAATTTATCTATAAATAGGAGACTTGGGAATAAGTGTAAGGAGGAGAAAAAATCAAAAAAAAAGTAAGAAAAAAATAGAGAAAAAAATCAAGGAGCTTTAGGGATCAAATATTGGGAGATTATGGAGCTAGAGATCTTGATGCATGGCTAAATCTCTTCAATCCAGGAATACGATGAAGCCTGTAAATGAGTTTTTATTTTTTTTCTTGTATTTAATTTTTATGTAATAAAATTATACTTTTATTTAATATCTTTTTATTTTTCTGAGGTATTGATCTAGCCTACATGGTTTATACCCTGTACTGACGTATCGTGATCCCTGGATATGGTATGTGCTTAAAGGAGAGAGATCATGATATGTTAGATTAAATCTTATATTTTATGATTGAATTTAGATAGTTTATATTTTGACAGAATGAGCTGTAATCTACTGATACAGTCCATATCCCTTAGAGATAAGCTATGCTAATATCTTAATCATAAGAATTAATATTGCAACATAAAAAAAAAAATAATAAATTTAATTTGCATGGTGGATTCAAAATTCTTAGGTTATTTCTTTGATTTATTTTTTTTATAAATTAATTTATATTTTTAATTTAATTTTTGCTATTCTATTTCTTTTTAATCCTTCTACAATCAATTCTCTTTTATTATTTCTTAAAAAAAAGATAATCATCCTAAATTTCTGTGAAAATGATCCCGACTCACCCTATCTATATAGTTTGAGTTAGTTTTTATTCTTGACCACCTAAAAGCGATCAATCCACTGTCGAGATATCACTTTCATTTTGTTGCTTGGGATGCAAGACACACCTGTACATATGAAATCAACTTTTAACCTTAGGTACCCAAGCTAACATGGATCCTTTAAAGTTAGTCACAATGGTTCTTTATAAAATTCATATTTTCTTAATATTTCTAGTATCAAATTTATTTGATAAATATGAATAAGCTTTATGCCCTACCTTGCTACATCTAAAATAAGTAATATTTGACAGTTTTCTTGTAAATGTATAGACCAAAATATTTTTCAAAAACTTCTGCTTTCTTAGAGTGTTATAGCCAAGTCTGGCTTTATCATATACAGCTTTTTGATTGTTAATAATCATCTGAAGTTTGTTTGAACTTAATGTAAATCTATCAACTATAGCTTTAACTTAGTTACCTATTTCTTTAGTTTTTGATTTTCTTTTATAAGAGTTTCATTTTGACTAAAAAGTCCATCTTTTTCTTTTATTAGAGACTGATTCTTTAGTTGTAATTCTTCATTTTTCTTATCAATTTTTTTTTTCTTAGCTAATGCATGGTTTCTTGATTTTAAATTTTTATTTTTTGTTTCTAATTCTTTTAGGTCATTAAAAAGTTCATTGAAAGCTTCTAACAGTTCATCATAGGTAAATTCACTTTGTGTTTCGGGTGATACCTTATTTTCATATGCCATAAGACACAGGTTGGCTTCTTCATGAGTTTCTTCATCAGTGGTGGACTCATCACTATCACTCCATGTAGCCATCATAGCTTTTTTTTTCTTAAACTTCTTTTGGTCCTTCTTAAGCTGGGGGCATTCTGATTTGAAGTAGTCCGGTTTCTTACATTCATAACAAATGATGGGCTGTTCCTTTTCTTTTTCTTTACTCGGCTCCCCCTTGACTGGTGGTCTTCTTTTGGTCTTTTATTTTTTTCTCCTCATGAAGCATCTAAATTTTTTGGTAATCAGGGCCAAGTTCTCATCTTTCTCGCTATTGTTTGATTTTTCTGTCTTCTTCTTCTTAAGCTATCGACTTGAGAGCTATGGTCCTCTTTCTTTTGGTTTCCTTCTCAGTGTGTTGCTTCATGGTCAGTTCGTGAGTCATAAGGGATCCAAGCAGCTCCTCCAATGATAGAGTATTCAAATCCTTGGCCTCTTGGATTTTAGTGACTTTTGCCTCTTGTGATCTTAGTGAGGACCTGAGCACTTTTCTCACAAGATCACTGTTAGAATAACATTTGTCAAGACTTTTTAAACTATTTATAATGTCAGTGAAATGAGTGAATATTTGAGTTATTGTTTCTTCATATTCTATTTTAAACAGTTCATAGTTATGCACAAGCATATTGATCTTTGATTCTTTTATTTAGTTTGTACCTTCATGTGTGACTTCTAATCTATCCCAAATCTCTTTAGCTGAGTTGCATGTAAAAATATGATTAAATTTATTAACATCCAAAATATAATATAAAATATTCATAGCTTTAGCATTGAGCTGAGCTATTTTCTTATCAAGTTCATCCCATTCACCTTCCGGCTTAGGGAAAGACACAACATCAATCAATTTAGTAGGTATGTGTGGTCCATTTACTATGACACTCCACATGTCATAGTCAAGTAATTGAATGAAAATTTTTATCCGAGCTTTTCAATAGGTATAGTTTGACCTATTGAAAAGTGGAGGTCGGTTAGTGGATTGCCCCTCGATTAGAGATGTACCAAATTGGGCTGCCATAGATCTTTAGCTCTTGATGGTTAAATCAAGCAAAAACTAGAGCATCGAGCTATGATACCACTTGTTGCCCAGATATGGAGCCCAAGAAGGAGGGTGAATTGGGTCTTTTTTAAATTTTAAAGATTAGTGCACTAAAATAATGTGCTAAAGTATTTAAGTGGAGAGGGTTGATTTCTAATAAAAATAAATTCAAATACAAATGATAAGATTGCAAGTATAAGGCATAAAGAACAAGTAAAGAGAGGCAAGCATAACAAACATAAAGAATTTATAGTGGTTCGGTGCCAATCTTGCACCTACATCTACTCTCCAATTCTCTACTTGAGAATTCAATCCACTAAATAGATTCAAAGGATTATACCACATCGGACACCTCCGACCCTTACTATCCAAGTAAGAACACTAATTTTTTTGGGTACAAGCCAACCCTCAACAATCTGATTCAAGGTTCGGATCAACCCAATCGAGTTTTGGAACCCCCCAAAATTCAAAAACTCAAATACAATTTCAAAAAAATAGGGTACAAAAAATTTAGCACATAATTTCCTTAAATAGATATAAAAAATATAATAGAAATACAACACTCAAGGAGAAGAAGCTTTTGCTGAACACCCTCAAAGAATTTCACACTTGATTGTTGCTGGAGAGTGATTGGTGAAGTGATTAAATACTTCTTTTCTCTCTTTTAGGGCTGAATAAGTTTTTCTCAGATTTAAAATTGTATGCTTGCAAAATCTTATGATTTTTCACTTCAAGAGAGCATTTATAGTCACCATTTACCCTTGAGAATATCTTAGAGTTGGTTTAGAGCCATTGGAGAGTGTTTAATATGCATTAAATACATAAAAAATAGATTAAAAACTAGCCGTTACGAACTTACCTAGAATGGATCGTTCCAGGTGGGTCATCCCACTGCGACTGAAAAGTCTCATGGGATACCTCATTTGGCCAAACAAAAAATTTAGCTTTCTGTTTTGATCTCAGGATCTCAAAGGTCATCCCAGGTGGGTCATCCCACTGCATAGGTCGTCCCACTGCGTGCCATGAGCCAAAAACAAGCGTGCTGGCTATCCAATGAAAGGAGATGACCCAGATGGGTCACCTCATTTTGTACCAACCTAATTTTTTATACATTTAAAGTTTGAAACTTATCAGAATACTTTCAAACGCTTTCAAATGACTTGGACACTCTCAAAAGCCTTCAAAAAACTCTCCATCTTATAGAAACTTCAATTTTGGCACGCTAGATGAGGCTTTTTAAACTCATTTTCTAGGACTATCTGAAATATCACAAAAATAATCTTCAAGGATAAAAAATATATTAGTAGTCTCCTCAAATAGTTTGTGATCATCAAAATCAATTCTTAGAGCAACAGAAGAAGAAGGAAGAAATCAGCCTCAAAGATCCTTGCAAGCTAGCACTTCCAAGGAGCCTGATTTGCATCGATCTTCGTGTGGATGATCTGTAAAGGCCGGATGACTTCGTGCAGCTATAAGCAACCTAAAGGAGCACCTATCCAAGTGTTGGACTAGCAAAGATTATCAGCTTACAGTTCGGTAATGGTTTTTGAACTTGATTGATTGTTTGTGATAGATCTAAGGGTTAGATCTAGATTGCAGCATCAATTAGATCGATCAATTTTTATTTTCAGATCTTAAAGTACATGTTAAATCATATTATCGATCTTGGTATGGTAGTCTAGATCAGATCTTATGTATGTAAATTAGATTAAATTATTTAATCTATTAGTTTCGCTGCATAAAATTTTAAAATTGCATGCATAGTACTGCACTACCGTATGTTTTCTTCAATTGGTATCAGAACCAGATTCCTTTATGATTTGATTTAATAAACTTTTAGATTTGATAATATATCTTTTGATCTGATTATTTGTTATTTAGATTAGATCTAAATATATTTTATTTTCAGATCTGATTTTTTATATATTAGATTAGATGATTTGAGTAGTAAAGTACTCGGATTGGAAAATCACCAGGCTATCTGGTCATAGGAGCAAGTAGGGTTATATAACCCTCTCCTCCTATTCAATGAGGTGCTCTTATAGCATGTAGGCATGCCACTGTAAGGTCCCATAAAAAAAAAAGTGAAAAAAAAACTTACTGTCTTGCAAAACTCTAGATCTTGAAATCTTAGGATTGGTTATATGTGATGCAAGTTGTAAAGAAAATTAGTTACATCTAATCTTGTTAATCAAAATTATTTTAACTTAAAATCATGAAAATTTAGATATGATCTAAAAAGATTTTATGATTTAATATAAAAAGTTTACATGAAAAATTATTTCAAAACCTAAACCATGTTGATGCAAAAACTTAATTAAGAATTAAGTGTTGAATTGATTAGATCTAGAATTATGATTTAAGATCTAATAATGTTGCATAAATATGGGGCATGGGTTAGCTCAAATTAGGTCCTCTTAATTGGGTTAGACCTAAGGTTAAAATCAAAAAGTTAATTGACCATATAGAGAAATTGATTAAGTCTAACCAAGTATTAAATTAGATTAAATCAGAATTTTTCTAATACAATAGTTGTAGATGGTCAAGTCCTATATTTGATTAGACCAAATGGACTTTGATTGTGGCTCAGTAGTGGAACCTGAATCATTAGGTTGGTCAAATCGAAACTAATTAACCAATTAATGTCTGAGGTAAGTTTGGCATTTCGATCAGTGGTTTTTAATTGGGAGTGGCTTATCTGGCTATTTTGATGGTGTCTAAAGTCAGCTTAGCAGACCCTCTCACCAATCTCACTTATCTGACTAATTTGATGAATTATATTTTGATTAGATCGCTAAGTGATTTGAGTTAACTCATGCCATTAAGGTTGATCAGTACGACTGATCTAGGTGCCCATTCGATCAGCATGACCCTAATCCGATTTAATGACTTGGTAAAGTTAGTGAGAGCATTGCGATTTATTGATTGATCTCTTCTCTTTTATCTTAATTCATAATTAAATTCTTTAAATTATTAGATTTTTTAAATGAGATAGTTATGGTGATAACTAAATCATAGCCTCCCATTAAGTTAGATGATAATAGGTCTATTAGTATGATAATCATTGGAGGCCTAAAGGCCTGGTGCTCATCTGCTATTAGAATTATCATTCATAATATGATGACTTAGTCGACTTTCTCTATTAAGTGGTCAAGGTTAGCCGACCAAAGTCAGGCTTGATCATTTGGTAGTTGGATTCGTAAGTATGATCATGTTAATGGTTGGACCTAACCAAGACTTGCAGAAAAGATCAAAGTCAATTGAAAAGTTATCGGAGGCTAAATCAATTACTAAAAATTATTTGGTGAAATAATTGGTTAATGAAGCTACCCATGGATGCACATGGGGAGTCAGCTAAAGTCGAGCTCGTGTGCAGTCTATGTGGATTCTAGTACCCATTAAGAAATTAAAGTAATTCCTCGAGTTGGAGGTAGAGGCTACCAATTCGTATAAGATAGTGAGAGAATCTTTAGAGTAAAGTCATATCTTTAGGCTTAATTAATTCATATACTGATTAGATTTTGATTTTTTTTATACAGATATAGCCTCAAACTTGTCGCTCCAATCACTGTTGGACAGTGAGAAGTTGACGGGATCCAATTTTGATAACTGATATCAAAAACTTAAAATCATCCTAGAGCACGAGCAGATTTTGTATGTGATTATGGATCTGACACCTGAAGACCCTGCTCCCAATGCCCGTGGCATGGTTTGAGATATTTATTTAAAGTGGCTCAACGACCGCACCACGGTGCATTGGATAATGCGGGCTTCAATGAACGACGAGTTCAATCGAAAGTTCGAAGAGGCTCAGCCAGAGAACATGCTCAAGATGTTGAGAGAGTCCTTTAGTACTCCCAATGATATTGAGTGGCACAAGACCAGTTGCACCATTTTCAATACTCGAATGAGGGAGGGAGCTTTGGTCACCGATCATGTATTGTGCATGATCAAATAGATCGAGTGATTGAGCAAGCTCGGCTTCCCCTTGCATGAATAGTTGGAGAAGGATGCAATCCTGAACTCTTTGTCCAAATTCTACATATCATTTCTCAGTCATTTTAGAATGATGAAGCCTGTAGTCAACTACCATGGTCTGTTGGGGTTGCTACAGACTTTTGAGAAGGATCACCAACTCTACAAGGAGATGATGAATGTAGTGAAACGATCTTCTTCGGATAGGTATCATCCCTTTAAGAAAGGGATGAAAAAGAAAAATAAGAAGGTGTAAATTACTGGAAGTCAGACCCAGAAGCCCAAATTCAAGGCCGACCAGAGTCAGGCAGAGTACTTCTATTGCAAGAAGTAGGATCACTGAAAGAAAAACTATCCTCAATACTGAGCTTCCTTTGATCCGAACAGGCCAAAGAAGAAGAAGCAATCAGTTGTTGGATAAGGTACTTGATAACACCTTGTAACTTCTCAATTTTTGATACAATGATCTGGGTATTGGATACCGATAGTCCTATTAATATTTACAATTCGTTGCAGAATTTTCAGGTCAGTAGGAGATTTGAAGATGGCGAGAGATTCCTGAACGTTAGAGATGGAAGATCAGTTTCAGTTCTAGGTTTAAGAATCATCAAGCTTGTATTTGAGTCTCATTTTATTATTCTTAATAGATATCGTTACTGTCTCAATTTTCTTTTGAATATTATTTCTATAGGTCTTTTGGCCAAATCAAATTATGAAATATCAATAAAATTTTTTTTTGTAAAATCATTTTGAATGGTGTTACTATAATGCATGGATAGTTGAACAATGGTATCTATATTGGTTCTAGGCCTAATGTAATGTACACTTCTAATAAATATCCAAGGATAGTCGATATCACAGACGTCTACCTTTGACATTATAGGCTAGGTCATATCAACAAGATTAGGATGAACATATTAGCTCAAGAATGAATTCTTGATGATAATGATTATGAATTATTGCCAATCTGTGAGTCTTGTCTACTTGAAAAGATGACCAAGTCACCTTTTACTGGAAAAGGTGAACGAGCCAGTGATGTGCTGGGTCTTATACATACTGATGTATGTGGATCCATGAGCACTAGTGCTAGAGAAGGGTATCACCATTTCATTACGTTCACAGATAATCTATCTAGGTATGGGTACGTCTACTTGACGAAACACAAGTCCGAACTGTTTGAAATATTCAAATGGTTTCATAATGAAGTAGAGAAACAAACTGAAAAGAATATTAAAACTCTTCGATCAGATCGAAGAGGTAAATATCTTTCTGATGAATTTCTGACATATCTTGAGGAGAATGAGATTCTCTCTCAATGGACACCTCTTGGAATGCTACAACAGAATAATGTGTCGGAAAGGAGAAATCAAATCCTTTTGGACATGGTTCGATCAATGATGGGCTTTTCTAGTCTACTGATATCCTTCTGGAGATATACACTCGAGTCGGTTTGTTATGTACTTAATAGAATTTCTAGTAAATCTGTAAGTAAAACACTATATGAGATATGGACGGAATGTAAATCAAGGCTCTCTCACCTTAGGGTTTGGAGATGTCCGGTTTATGTCAAACGTTTGAAAACAGACAAACTAGGAGCTAGGTCTGATAGATATATTTTTATAGGGTACCCCAAAGAAACTAAGGGATATTATTTCTATCTTATTATGGAATAAAAAATATTTGTCAGCCTTAGGACAGTCTTTTTAGAAAAAAAATTCTTTGGGGAAGGGATTCATGCCTCTAAGGTTGAACTTGATGAAGTTCAACAGGTAGAACCGACACAGTCTAGTGAACCAATAGAATCGGATATAACGATGCCAAATCTGAAATCTGTTGTAGAGGCACCATTAAGGAGATCCGATAGAGTATCACATCAATCGGATAGATATTACAATTTCTTGATCTGAGATGGAGATCCTGTTGAACTCGATGAGAAAAATGAGGACCCGATCACCTATATGAATGCAATGCAAAGGTCCGACTCTGATAAATGGCTTGAAGCTATAAAATCTGAAATAGAGTCCATAAAGGTCAATGATATATGGGCATTAGTTGACCCACCTAAAGGAGTTAAACTCATAGGGTGTAAGTGGGTCTTCAAAAAGAAGAGAGGCACAGATGAGAAGATGGAGATCTATAAAGTCCGTTTGGTTGTCAAGGGTTATCGTCAATATTATGGTATTGACTATGATGAGACATTTTCTCTTGTGGCAATACTCAAATCTATTCAGATTATGCTTGTGATAGCAGCACACATGGACTATGAAATCTGGCAAATTGATGTGAAAACAGTCTTTCTAAATGGAGAGCTGAAAAAGGAGGTGTATATGATACAGCCTAAAGATTTCACATCCACAGAGGAGTCCAAAGTGTGCAAGCTTCAGAGATGCATCTATGGATTGAAGCAGACATCTAGGAGTTGGAACATATATTTTGATAAGTTTATCAGAATATATAACTTTGTTAGGAACGGAGAAGAACTCTGCATTTACAAATGGGTAAATGACTCTATGGTTGTATTCCTAATTCAGTATGTGGATGACATTCTCTTAATCGAGAATGACATCCCTGCATTATAAGGAATAAAAGTCTGATTATCATCTTAGTTCTCTATGAAAGACTTGGGAGAAGCATCCTACATCCTTGGTGTTGGGTATAAAATACCCTCAGCCGAAGTTCTTGACAGGATTGACCCTCCCGGGCTCCTCCAGCTTTCGACTGTAGATGGTATCTCTCCGGACTTCTCCAACAGTCGGATTTTCACAATACCGACTAAATTCCCCCAACGGACGAACTTTCATTGCACCACCCGAGCACCTTCAACATGAGTTTCCCCAGTCATCTATCAAGCGGCCCTAAGTGCTCACTGAACTCCGCCTCTAGCCGACCTTCTACGACTATCAGCTGTTCCCCGAATCCCTTCCAGACTTCTTCCAGCCAGGTTCAACTCCAATCCAAACTACCCCGGACTTCGTCGATGGCTGAACTTCACCAACGGTAGATTCCTACAACTACCATATTTCATTTGGACTCCTACGGGAGCCGAACCTCGTTCCCGACTTCCACCGCAGGTGAACTTCGTCCGGACTCCTACGGGAGCCGGACCTCGTCCCCGACTCCGACTACAGGCAGACTTCGCTCGGACTCCTACGGGAGCCGGGCTCCGGCCATGACTTCACTTACAGGTAAACTTCGTCTGGACTCCTATGGGAGCCAGACTTCACCCACAACTCCAATTGCAGGAAGACTCAGCCCGGACTTCTATGGGAGTCAGACCTCATCCCCGACTCTGGTTGCAGGAAAATTCAGCCCGAACTCCTACGGGAGCCGAACCTCGTCCCCGATCTCAACTGCTGGAAGGCTTCGCCCGGACTCCTACGGGAGTCGGGCTCCGTCCTCGACCTCGACTGCTGGTAAACTTCATCCGGACCCCTAAGGGAGTCGAACTTCGCCTCTGACTTTGATTGCAGGTAGACTTCACTCAGGCTCCTACGGGAGCCAGATCTCATCTCCGACTCCAGCTGCGGGAAGGCTCTGTCCGAACTCCCATGGGAGCTGGACCTTATCCCCGACTTCAACTGAAGGAAGACTTCATCCATACTCCTACGAGAGCCGAGCTCTGAGCTCCTCTTAGACGGGTAACTAGCCACCTCTCTCCGCCAGACACTCCAGTCGGACTTCGACCGACAGGCCTGGACCCCCTGGCAGACCGCAGTAATGGCCATGAATCTGTTCCACCTCCTGCGATGGATTCCACACAGCTCCATCACTCTCTGACAGGCCGCAGTAACGGCCACGAATCTGCTCCACTCCCTGCGGCGGATGCTGCGCGGCTCCATTACTCCCTGGCAAGTCGCGACAACGAACGCCGCTCCACTCCCTGCAACTGATTCCACGTGGCGAGCCATAGTGACAGCCACGACTCCACCCATTACTCCTCATGATAAATTTCTCCTGGCCCCGTGTGGCCCACGACGAGATGGTTACAAACAATCGCTATCAACCCGTTGCTCCCCCGGCCTATAAAAAGGTGACCCCAGATACGTTGTTCTCGAGGCTCTATTTTCTATCCCAAAACTCTGCTAAAATTTTTATTCGAGCACTCCATTCTTGTTGAGACAGAGAACTGACCTGAGCGTCGGAGGGTCTTGCTGGAGCAACCCCACCTCCGATTTAGACTTCTTTTGCAGGTCCCGATGGTGACTGCGACTCCCTTACCTCCAGCTTCTCTGACGCAGATGGATTTTTGCACCAACAGGATTGGCGCTAGAGGAAGGGGCCGCGAACCTTTGCAGTACCCTTGTTCTTAAAGAAGCGCTCAACGAGACCACCTCCGATCATCTTTTCCGGCGTCTTCTCCTCCTTCCCCCACTAGATCCTCACCCGATGCCTTCTCGCGAAGCATCCTCATGGCGACCCACAGCCTCTGCAGCCAGATCTCAGGCTTCGGCCCCATCTCCAGTTTCTCAGGCCCCACGTCCTCCAGCAACGGCCGTCGGCATGGAGCGGTCGAACAATCGGCCTCCGACGGATTTTACCAACACCATCTCGGAAGAATCCCGACGGGGAGCGACTGGCGTATTGGCCGGACTTCCCAAGCGACAAAAGATCGAGGAATCCATAACTTTCACTGAAGAAGATGCTCGGAGAGTTCAATTTCCTCATAACGACGCGGTTGTAGTTTCCTTGAATATAGCTAATTACGATGTCCGCCGCATTCTTGTTGACAATGAAAGTTCGGCCGACATTTTATTCTACGACGCCTTCTCAAGAATATCCATCCTTGACGGCCATTTGAGGCTGATTAGCTTCTCTCTAGTAGGGTTTACCAGCGATGCTGTCCCGATGGAGGGAGTGATAACTTTGACTGTAGCTACGGGTCGATATCCAAGATAATCCAGGGCTCTGGTGAATTTTCTGGTGGTGAAGGCACCGTCAGCCTACAACGCTATCCTCGGCCGTCCCGGCCTCAATGCTCTCCGAGCCATCGTGTCAACCTACCATTTGAAGTTGAAATTCTCTACCAACCAGGGGATCGAAGAGGTCAGAGGAGACCAAGCCCTGGCCAGACACTGCTACAACATAGCCTTGCAAAGAAGCGACCAATCCGACCCCTGCCCAGTTGATGGGCTGGATGCCCGCGACGACCTCACTGAGGAGAGGGGCAGCTCAATCGAAGATCTGGTTTCGATCCCTTTGAATGACGGGAATGCGGAGCATGTGGTGAAGATCGGCTCCAACCTAGAGGAAAAGGTTCGGACGCATCTCATCAATTTTCTATGAAAGAATGAGGACATTTTTGCTTGGGTTCCAGCAGACATGCCGGGGATTGACACAAAAGTCATGGAGCACTGCCTGGCCGTCGATTCCAAGCATCGATCGATGAAAGAGAAAATCCAAGGTCATGCACCAGAAAGGCAGAAAGTGATAGCCGAGGAAGTGGACAAACTCCTGAAAGCCGAATTCATTAGGAAAGTCAATTATCCTGACTGGATTTCCAACGTTGTCCTAGTCAAAAAGGCAAACGGCAAGTGGAGAATGTGCATAGATTTCAAAAAGCTGAATAAGGCCTGCCCAAAGAACAGCTATCCTCTGTCCAGAATTGATCAACTGGTGGACGCGACCTCGGACCATGAGCTCCTCACCTTTATGGATGCATTCTCTGGCTATAATCAAATCAGGATGGCATCAGAAGATGAAGAAAAGACTGCTTTCATTACTAATCGTGGCCTTTATTGTTACAGGGTCATGCCTTTCGGCCTTAAAAATGCAGACGCAACCTACCAACGACTGGTGAATAAAATCTTCAAGGAACAGATCGACCGTAATATGGAGGTCTACGTGGACGATATGCTCATGAAAAGCAAATCTTTCATGAACCACGTCGTCGACCTCAAGGAGGCCTTTGGTGCACTCCGAAAATATAAGATGAAGCTGAACCCGACCAAATGTGCTTTCGGAATGACCTCGGGGAAGTTCCTGGGCTTTATAGTATCGGGACGCAGAATCGAGGCCAACCCAGAGAAAATTCGCGCCATCCAGGAGATGGCCGCCCTGAAGTCGATAAAAGAAGTTCAGCACCTTATAGGGAGGGTAGCAGCCCTGAATCGCTTCATCGCGAAGTCGACCGAACGGTGCTTACCCTTCTTTCAAACCCTCAAGCGATCAAGGAACTTCTGTTGGACCCCTGAGTGTCAACAGGCATTCGAAGAACTAAGGAGCTACCTCGGCTCACCTCCGCTGTTGGCGAAGCCAGAGCCTGGAGAGGAACTGTTTTTATACTTGGCGGTCTCTCCCATGGCTCTCGCGGCAGTCCTTGTCAAGGAAGAAGCAAAAGTCCAATGGTCGATCTACTACGTCAGTCACGCGTTGAGAGACACCGAGACCAGGTATACTAAATTAGAAAAACTGACTTACGCCTTGTTGATTGTAGCCCAGAGACTCCGACCCTACTTTCAAGGGCACACCATAACGCTGCTCACCGACCAACCGATCAAGGCGATTCTACACCGGGCGGATGCCTCCGGAAGGATGGCAAAGTGGGCGATTGAGCTCACAGAATTTGACATCAACTATCGACCCAGGCCAACAGTGAAGGCCCAGATATTGGCAGATTTCATAGTGGAGTGTACTATCCTAGAGGAGACCGAACCTGAACAAGGTGAAATTGACGACCTGGAGTCCCGACCGAACTCCTCCAATGAAGAAGCGGATCCCTCTGGTTGTTTTTGGGCCCTCTACGTGGATGGGTCTTCCAACATGTCGGGCGCAGGCACGGGCCTGATCTTGATCAGTCCAGAGGGAATCATCGTGGAGTATGCTCTGCGCTTCGAGTTCCCCGCAACAAACAATGGAGCAGAATATGAGGCTCTGATCGCAGGATTGAGGATCGCCAAAGAGCTGGGAGTAGATCGGCTCCAGGTCTACAGCGACTCCCAACTAGTAGTGGGACAAGTCAACGGAAACTACGAAGCGCGGGAGGACAGCATGGCTAAATATCTTGAAAAGGTAAAGGAGCTCGTCCCCACCTTCAGTAGCTTCAACATCAGGCAAATTTTGAGGATGAAAAATACCATGGCCGACCTTGTCTCCAAGCTGGCAACGCTGGCTCTGGCCGAATTACCCAAGGGTGTTCTCTTTGAAGTTTTCGAGTGCTCGAGTATAGAAGAATCACGGCCCGTGATGGAAATTGACCACGAGCCCAGCTGGATCGACCCACTGATAACATATCTCAGAGACGGGGTCCTCCCCCAGGATGCAAAAGAAGCTCGAAAGCTCAGAAATCAAGCCTCCCGATACATCCTTTATGAGGGCAAGTTGTACAAGAGATCATACTCTTTGCCCCTTTTAAAATATCTCCGGCCTTCGAAAGCTGACTACGCCTTGTGGGAGGTGCATGAAGGAATCTGCGGAAGCCATCTGGAGGCTAGATCTTTATCCCACAAGTTGCTCCACCAAAGATATTACTGGCCGACGATGCATCATGACTCGATTGAATACGTCAGAAAGTACGATCGATGTCAGAGATATGCCAACATTCAGAGACAGCCCGCCACTGAGCTTGCACCCTTGAGTGCCCCATGGCCTTTTGCGCAATGGGGGATGGACATCCTTGGATCCTTTCTCGTGGTGTCGGGATAAAGGAAGTTTCTCCTGGTAGCGATTGACTACTTCACCAAGTGGGTCGAAGCCGAACCACTGGCGAAAATCACAGAAGCTAAAGTGCAAGATTTCGTCTAGAAGTCAATCATTTGCAGGTTCGGTCTGCCAAGAATCCTAATCACTGATAACAGGCGGCAGTTCGCGGGAGCAAGATTCATCGAATTCTGTGAAGATCTAAACATCTCCCACAACTTCACATCAGTAGCCCATCCTCAGGCAAACGGTGAAGCTGAAGTGACCAACAGAACCCTGCTGCAAGGGATCAAGGCAAGGCTCGAAAAGGCGAAGGGAACTTGGGCGGACGAACTTTATCATGTACTGTGAAAATACCAAACTACCCAAAGACTGCCCACGGGGGAGACCCCCTTTGCTTTAGCCTTTGGAACGGAGGCTGTTATCCCAATTGAGCTTAAACTCCTGTCGGCGCGAGTCGTGGCATTCAACAAACATCACAATTCGCAAGGTCTCAAAGCCAACCTCGACCTACTGGAAGAAAAGCGGGAGGTAGCTCAGGTTCGGATGGCAGCCTACAGATAGAAAGTCGCCCGCTATTACAATTCCCGAGTCAAGAATAAAGTCTTTAGAGCAGGAGATCTAGTGCTTCAGCGAGCCGCTGTCTCGCAACCTCAGGATCGAGGGAAGCTCGCCCCAAACTGGGAAGGCCCGTATGAAGTCAAAGAAGTAGTCCGGCTCGAAACTTATTACCTCAAGGAGCTCGGAGGAGGAGACCTCCCACGACCATGGAGCTCGAAAAACCTACGAATGTATTACCGATAACTTTATTTTAAATAAAAGTTGTATATCTACATGTCTCCTCCCTTGGCACGAGCCTATATCGACAGGATAGTCAAAACAAACCGTGTCGGAAGCGGGAGGAGAACTTCATCTCGACAAAGTCGAAGGCCCGGTTCTCTTTAGACCGAATGGGGGGAGAGGCCGAGCAATACCCATATGTGCCCCCACAGCCCTGTTAGGGACAGGAGGGGATCCTCGCCCTAACTTGAGCAAAGTCGAATGCCCGGTTCTCTTTAGACCGGATGGGGGGAGAGGCCGAGCAACGTCCATATGTGCCCCCGCAGCCATGTTAGGAACAGAAGGAGAACCTCGCCCTAACTTGAGCAAAATCGAAGGCCCGATTCTCTTTAGACCAGATGGGGAGAGAGGCCAAGCAATACCCATATGTGCCCCCACAGTCCTGTTAGGGACAGGAGGAGAACCTCGCCCTAACTTGAGCAAAGTCGAAGGCCCGGTTCTCTTTAGACCGGATGGGGAGAGAGGCCGAGCAACGCCCATATGTGCCCCCGCAGCCATGTTAGGAACAGAAGGAGAACCTCATCCTAATATGGGCAAAGTCGAAGGCTCGATTACACCTAGATCGGATGGGGGAAAAGGCCCAGCAGCGCCCACATGTGCCCCTACAGCTGCATTAGGGACAGGAGGAGAACCTCGTCCTAACCAGAGCTGAAACCTGTTACGACATAAATAGGGGAAGAACCTCCCCCCGACACCAATTAAGGTTTGGTCATTCAAGACCAGATGGGAAAAAGGGGGACCTTCCCAGCGGCCCCTTCGCAAGAAGACTTCATCCGGACTCCTGTGGGAGCCGGACTTCGCCCTCGACTTTAACTGCAGGAAGATCCCATCCGGACTCCTACAGGAGCCAGATCTCATCTCCATTCCCGGCTATGAGAAGACTCCGCCCGGACTCCTACGGGAGTCAGACTTTGTCCTCTACTTCAGCCGCAAGAAGACTCTGCCCGGACTCCAACGGGAGCCAGACTCTCGCAACCCCACCAAGAGCAGAGGGAAAAATCCTACTCGAAAAAGAAAAAGGGAAAAGGGGAGAGGAGTTAAAAAGGAAAGCGATGGACTACGTCAATGACGAATGGAAAACAAACAGCATCAAAGATGCAGAGAACCTCGTCTCAGCAGGGATTGGGGTTCTTATCAAGAACCCCAGCTTTCTCTCAATGCAAGTCCGAGATAAGATGACTTCCTCAGGGCGACGAGAAACTCAAACCTCTGAGCTCGAGCCCTGATGGGGGGCGCCAAACCCGAGCGGCCCTAGGCAAATCTGCGGCCATGGATGAAAGGATGGGTCGATGCGATGGCAATCGGGTACCTCCGAACGACGCAAAGGCCGAAAGAAGCTCGGCAAGCGACAATTCAACACACGAGTAAAAGAGGTAGCAGAAAATTCTTTTTTCATATTATTTATTAAATATACAGCCATTAAGGTTGAAGAAGAAAGATAACTGGAAAGACGAGCCAACGTGGCAACAACCAGTAATCTCCGGACGACGTCCAAAAAAAAAAAAAAGAAGAAGAAGAAGAAAGAAGAAAGAGAGAGAAGGGAATACAACAATAACAATGGTAAAGGAAAGAAGTTCGGTAGGCAACAATTCGACGCAAAGTGCGGATGAAGTAACAAAATCTCCTTCTCATTTTTCGATTAACAAGATGTACGTTACAAGACCCGGAGGGCCAGAAAAAGAAGACGTTACTACAAGACTCGAAAGGAGTACACCGGAGACCACTTCGAGCTGCCGACTTCTCTTCCTGGTTCCGCCCTTCTCAGCAGTATTTTTCAGTGCGTGTGATAAACCTCTCAGCTCTCGCCCCCCGCCTTGTTCCGTTCCATCATCGAAACCCCAACCCTAGGGGGAAAAGGATGGGATAGAATTCAGGGGGCAGCAAAGGCAACGACAGCGGCGACGACGACCTGCATCAAGAAGAACCGAAGGTACCCATGGGGCCGCGATGGCACCGGATGCATGCGCCACCACCGTGTGCTCCACGACGGCCACCATCCTAGGTACTCCGACAAGGTCGGCATGCACTACTTCCACCATCCCCGCAACAAGTTCTACTGCCCCACCATCAATGCCGACCGCTTCTGGTCCCTCGGCCTCGACGACGTCAAGAATCCCGCCACAGCTTGTGACGACAACTCTGCCCCCTTGACCGGTGTCGCCCCATTCAGCTACTCCAAAATTCTCGGGTGGAACGCCCTCACCGGTTGTCCCCGTTATTAAACCCTTATTGTTAAAGGAATTCTCCCTCGAGCCCCCTTTAAGGCGACGGGAACCCTCAGTGACAGTTTGACGGTCAGAGAACTCGCAGGCCACTGTTTTCCTCCTCACACTCCTCTTGGTCCGTGGCATCCTCTCGAGGTTGGCCTCCGGGGTGAGGGCCCAACGGGAGAACCCCTCGGGGGGGGCTCGAGGGACTGAAGGCGACGGGGAGCCGGCAGGGATGGCAAGTACTGGTGCGAAGGGCGCTCGGAGTCGAAAAGGGCACCGATGGAGTGGCTGAGTGGCTAAACTCTCAGGCAGAAAAAAGGTGTCGACCCTCAGGCGAAGTGAAGTCCCTGAAGGAAAGGCGGGGGCTTAAATAAGCAACGGGGCCTGGCGCAGTTATGGTGGCAGATATCCCTAGGTCAACCAGTGCCCGCCATGTGTCCCACTCACCGCAGCATAGGGTTGACCGTTCGCGGACCATTATGGCGTGACGCTTAGGATTATGCCTTGGTGGGAATTTCGAAAGGACTCTTCGGATCGCCCTAATCGAAAAAAGGCTCCAGCACGCACGCATTAAATACCAAGATTTTCGAGGGCGGTCATGTACAAAATTCAAGAAAGCAACTTCGGCTGTAAAAATCTCTCTGTACTTCCTTCGCTCGAAATTCGAACTTGAAAGTAGGGGGACTGGTGTTGGGTATAAAATACCCTCAGCCGAAGTTCTTGACAGGATTGATCCTCTCGAGGCTCCTCCAGCTTTCGACTGCAGATGGTATCTCTTCGGACTTCTCCAACAGTCGGATTTTCACAGTACCGACTGAATTTCTCCGACGGACGAACTTTCACTGCACCACCCGAGCTCCTTCAACATGAGTTCCCCCAGTCATCTATCAAGCCACCCTAAGTGCTCACTGAACTCCGCCTCCAGCCGACCTTCTACGACTATCAGCTGTTCTCCGAATCCCTTCCAGACTTCTTCCAGCCAGGTTCAACTCCAATCCGAACTACCCTGGACTTCGTCGACGGTTGAACTTCACCAACGGCGGATTCCTACAACTATCAGATTTCATCCGGACTCCTACAGGAGCCGAACCTCGTTCCCGACTTCCACCGTAGGTGAACTTCGTCCGGACTCCTACGGGAGCCGGACCTCATCCTCGACTCTGACTACAGGTAGACTTCATCCAGACTCCTACGGGAGCCGGGCTCCGCCCACGACTTCACTTATAGGTAAACTTCGTCTGGACTCCTACGGGAGCCGGACTTCACCCACAACTCCAACTGCAGGAAGACTCAGCCCGGACTTCTATGGGAGTCGGATCTCGTCCCCGACTCTGGTTGCAGGAAGATTCAGCCCGGACTCCTACGGGAGCCGGACCTCATCCCCGATCTCAACTGCTGGAAGGCTTCGCCTGGACCGCTATGGGAGCTGGGCTCCATCCTCGACCTCGACTGCTGGTAAACTTCATCCGGACCCCTAACGGAGCCGAACTTCACCCCTAACTTTGATTGCAGGTAGACTTCACCCGGGCTCCTACGGGAGCCAGATCTCGTCTCCGACTCCAACTGCGGGAAGGCTCTGTCTGAACTCCCACGGGAGCCGGACCTCATCCCCGACTTCAACTGAAGGAAGACTTCATCCGGACTCCTACGAGAGTCGAGCTCCGAGCTCCTCTCAGACAGGTAACTAGCCACCTCTCTCCGCCGACACTCCAGCCGGACTTCGACCGACAGGCCTGGACCCCCTGGCAGACTGCAGTAATAATCACGAATCTGCTCCACCTCCTGCGACAGATTCTGCGCGGCTCCATCACTCCCTGGCAGGCCGCAGTAACGGCCACGAATCTGCTCCACTCCCTACGGTGGATGCTGCACGGCTCCACTACTCCCTGGCAAGTCACGACAACGAATGCCACTCCACTCCCTGCAACTGATTCCACGTGGCGAGCCATAGTGACAGCCACGACTCCACCCATTACTCCTCATGATAAATTCCTCCTGACCCCATGCGGCCCACGATGAGACGGTTACAAACAATCACTATCAACCCGTTGCTCCCCCGGCCTATAAAAAGGGGACCCCAGATACGTTGTTCTCGAGGCTCTATTTTCTATCCCAAAACTCTGCTAAAATTTTTGTTCGAGCACTCCATTCTTATTGAGGCAGAAAACTGACTTGATCGTCGGAGGGTCTTGCCGGAGTAACCCCACCTCCGATTTAGACTTCTTTTGCAGGTCCCGGCGGCGACCGCGACTCCCTCACCTCCAGCTTCTCCGACGCAGGCAGATTTTTGCACCAACACTTAGGATAAAGATCTATAAAGATAGATTGAAAAGGTTGCTTGGATTGTTCCAATCCATGTACATAGATATCGTGCTAAAGCGATTCAGCATGAAGAATTTCAAGAAAGGCTATCTCCCGATAAGCCATGGAATTTTTCTCTCAAAAAGAGATTGTCCGACAACTCCTCAAGAGAGAGAGAGAGAGCGTATGAGTAGAGTTTCATATGCTTCAGTAGTAAGTTCTATAATGTATGCCATGATATGTACAAGACCAGACGTGGCATACTCACTAGGGGTAGTGAGTAGATACCAGTCTAATCCACAAGAGAACCACTAGAAGGTCGTAAAGACCATCCTTAAGTATTTAAGAAATACTAAGGACCAGTGGCTTGTTTATGATAAAACTGACTTGAAACTAGTGGGGTTCACCGACTCTAACTTTCAATTAGAACATGATGATAGCAAGAGTGTATCAGGTTATATTTTTATCCTGAATGATAGAGTAATCTACTGAAAAAATTTCAAGCAGTACATTGTGGTTAACTCTATTTGCGAGGTGGAGTATATCGTGGCATCCGATGCTGTGAAGGAAGCTGTATGTTTGCGAAAGTTCATCAACGAGCTCGAAGTGGCACCCTCTGTCGATGGCCTCATCCTGTTATACTACGACAGCATTGGAGCCATTGCTCAAGTCAAGGAGCCGAAGTCCCATCAGTGCACCAAGCATATTCTGCACCACTACCACCTTATCCGGAAGATCGTAGATCGAGGTGATGTCGACCTTCAGAAGATCGACAGAAAGAAGAATCTAGCCGACCCATTTACTAAAGCTCTCGAAATAAAAGAGTTCGATGATCACAAGTCAAAGATGGGTATATGATACTGTACCGATTGACTTTAGTCCAAGTGGGAGTTATTGAGAAATATATCCCAAAGTCAATCGTCAGCCTGTTGATGATTGTACTCATAATTATAACTGTATATAAATTTTTATTAATTAAAGTTATTTAGCATTTTCATCATATTTTTTTGATCTTATTTGAACTCCTATGTTGTGATGAAGTCCTTAGGATTATATTTAATTGATAAAAGAGGATTTATCGTTTAGTTCTTAAAATATGTTCACGATCAAATGATATGCTATTAATAGGATGATAGCAATATTGAGTATAGATCATTGTGTGCCATATAAGTTAGTTGTCCTCTTAATCAAAGAGTGTGAAGATACTGGTATGGCGTGCCGATGGAATGTAGGTGTACATTTACATCGAACGTGACCATCTGTCGAGCACTTTGCTGTCAAGAGAGCTCGTGAAAGGTATGAGTATAAGTGTCCCTCAGATTTGAGATCACTACGATGACTTGTAAGCAACTCACTGTACTTTAATACTGAACCATCTGAATTTTTAATTCAGTGATGGAAGGTTACTAGGTGCAGTCAAGTACTTATTATGTTGGTGCGTGAGTCAAGATAAAATTGATCTCTCTGAATTAGTAGGAGATATGCATCAGTATATTTTAATTTAGTAAAATTTTAATCAGGATAATCCATGTGATGGATTTAAAGATTAAAATATAATATGGTCGACTATATTATGATTGAGAGTCAAACCCTAGGTCACCTTGAGCATTAGGGTCAAAGGGATGAATTATATGGTAACTATATGCTAGTAGGTTCTAGAATGTTGCTTTGCAATCTTTCGGTCTATCCGGATGTCGGATCTTATTGCTAGATGGTTACATCGATTAGTATAAAAAATTATTTCTCTGCTACCAGCTTAGGTTCGAACCTATAGAGTCACACACATTAGAAGATTAAGTCAGATCTGATGGCTGAAGAGTCCAATTGGATTATGACTCCGGGGAGGAGTTCCATTGGAACTGAGACTCTGGAAGAGAGTCCCACTAGACTAGAATTTTACTATTAATGGAGAATTAATTAGTAATTAGATTACTAATTAACTCAATTTGATTGATCAAAGAGCTTTAGATCAAGTCTAATTGAATTAGATTCAGTTTGATTTAGATTGGGCTTGATTTGATCAAGCCTGATTGCAAGAAAAATTTGATCCTGATTTGATCAGGACTTAGGCTCAGCTAATTTTTAATTGGGTTAGAAATTTATTGAGATGATTGAGTTTCTAATTAGATTAGGTTAATTTCTATTATTGGGTTCGAACCAGATTTGATTTGATTTAGAATTAATTTGGAAATAAAGAGTCTAAGTCAATAGGGACTCTATCTCTTAATCCTTGCGCCATCCCTGGACCCACACCCTATTCTCAACGCCAAATTGGATTTGGCTTGAGATTTTTGGTGTGATGAGAGTGGCCCTAGTAAGGGTGGGCGGCATAGCATGATGAGTCATAATCTTATTTCCTACCTAATTCGAATGTGATCCGAATTAGAGATAAGGTGATAAGAAGGAAAGAGATTTTTCAAACAAGGAAAGAAGAGAGGCACCAATTGATTTTTTCCTAAATTTTTATGAAGAGTTTTGAGTGTGTGAGACTTTGGATCTCTTTCCCCATGCCAACTCTCATTTATGGAATTTTTGAGATGCCCAAAAGGTGTTTGGCATGGACTCTATTGGCACCCTCTCCCTTGGACCCAAAACCTTAGCCCTTGTTTATATAAAAGGGGCTCCAATAGTGGATGCCCCATCTTGAATCCTTGCTGAGTTTATTTTTCCTCTAGAGCTCCTTCTCCTCTCCTCTTTTTCCTTCAGATATTCTCTTCCTTTGGAGTGTCCAAAAGTTATGAAGAAGAAGGGAGAAATCAGCCTCAAAGATCCTTGCAAGCTAGCACTTCCAAAGAGCCTGATCTACGTCGATCTTCGTGTGGACGATTTGTAGAGGCCGGATGATTTTGTGCAGCTGCGAGCAACCTAAAGGAGCACCTATCCAAGTGTTGGACTAGTGAAGATCATCAACTTACAGTTCAATAATGGCTTCTAAACTTGATTGATTGCTTGTGATAAATCTAAGGGTTAGATCTAGATTGCAGTATCGATTAGATCGATGCAGCTTTTATTTTTAGATCTTAAAGTGCATGTTAAATCATATTATAGGTCTTGATATGATAGTCTAGATTAGATCTTATGTATGTAAATTAAATTAAATTATTTAATCTATTAGTTTCGCTGTATAAAATTTTAAAATTGCATGTATAGGACTGTCGTATGTTTCCTTCAGGTTTTTGGACCACTTTAGGATCTTTTGTTTCTTAATTTTCTTGATTGAATTCATACAAGAGTTGTTCGAATGAACCATCTTATCAAAAAAAAAAAATTATTATTTTTTCGTTTTTCCAAAGAAGGGAGGGTCGAGGAATGCACTCTGATTTCATTAAGTTAGTGAAGTTGGTATAGAATTAGGGGCTATGGGGAGAGAGAAACAAATATATGAAGAGAAGAAATAAGAGAGACGATAGGAGAATAGGAGTGGTGATGACAGAGTTCAATAATCATGTTACGAATGATGGCGATGAGCTGTGCCTAGCTTGGCCTCAAGTTGCTTGTCTGAAGCAAGAAGAGAGACAAAATGTTCGAGATGACTTAGTTGGGCATTTCTACTTAGTCTGTTATTCTGCTCTTTCCATGGACACTAAGCAGGTGCACTATAGCCATCATGGAAAGGGCTAGAACTATTTCTTGCTTGTCCAAAATTGTTCCACATCACTTGGCAGAGGGCTATGAATCTTGTGTAGGTAGAGAAATATCTTCCTATTATGGTTTAGGAGGAAGGACATCATTAGTCTCACATTGGTTATGAGTTGAGGACTCTGGCTTATATAGAAAGGGATCATCTATCTCACTTGAGGTATCTTTTGGATCAAAATATAGAAGGACAAAACCATGAGACTTATGGGTAGAGCAGATAATACTTCACATGCCGAGCCATGAGCCTTTGATCATAACAGTAGCGTGTCGGAAAGGAGAACACCCTACAACTGTGAGGGCCTCTCTCATCTATACACAAACTCTTCCTGGAGGGTTGTGGTAAAAATGAGGATGATATCTCCCGTTTATATATAGACTAAAAGATTTATGAGACTCATGGACCAAAGTGGATAATATCTCATATATCAAGCCACGAATCCTTGACGACAACACTTCCAAACTATCTTGGAATAAGGGCAACTAGCTAAGAGGTGGTCATTATCTTCTACGTCAATATCACAAAGTACCCAGTGGTGTTTTCGGCCATTCTCTTCATTGTAAGTTTTCTGCTGTCAAAAGTGTCTGCTGTATTACAAGTCAGGAGAATATAATGAACCACACCCACAATCCATCGATACTGGGCATCATATTAACCAGTATAGTATGTTATGCAATCCATATCAAAACTACTCTTGAACTAATTTTTCATATTTTATCTTAATAGATATGCATCTTGGTGCATCTCGGTATGGTATGGACCATGGTACAGGACGGTATGGGACAATGCAGGCCCCTGTACCATACCAAATATGAATTTCATGTCGATGCTGAGCTGGTACGTTATCATACACCATATATTGAGTAGTACAAGATGGTACAACAGTCTAATGATTGGCAATGGTGAGCTCCAAAATAACTTCGCCCAATCCATTGGAACTCTTGCACTGTTTGGAAATGAATAGCAACTTTGACTGTGAAATCATATCCAATAGCCCATCTTTAAGCTAATCTGTCAAGGGCATTAGTTAATGTAGAATTTGTCATAGATTGTTGAGTTCATTGAAAGCATGTTGTAGTGGCTTCTCGATTACAATTGGTAATTCAAGGACTCACCTTACACATAGTTTCGCGGTTGATGCAAGAGCTAATAGAGCTAAGTAGTTCTCTAATGAGAAATCTCCCAGCTATTGGTCACTCTAGAAGCTAATTTTTTAACCATTGGACAATAAGAATGAGGTATTGCAGTGGAAGATATGCATGTTGTGGAGCTTTTCTTTTCTTTTTTTTCTTTTTTTTGTAAAATAAATATATTGTTTAGGTGCTTGGTTGGGGGAATGGAGGTTTGGAATGAAAATCGAAATGAGTGACTTCCATTCCAGCTGCTTGATTCGAGGGAGTCTCCCGATTCTGATTCCTGGGTGGAATAGGAATGATCTAACCTACCTAAAACTCAATCCCTACTCTCCTCTATGGATTCAAATTTTCATTCCGATTCTGATTCTAGTCATGAACCAAATGCTTCGCGGGATTTGGTCATTTCGATTCGCATTCTAATTCATTCTGATTTTCATTTGGATTCCGATTCCGATAGTGAACCAAGATAAAACGTGAGTAAATTCATCTCCAAAAATCAAAAAATAAAATATCTAAACATTGAAAAGGTAAATCAGCCGTAGGCTCCCACAATATTGATCCAGAATGCTTAGCCACGAAAAAGGCCATCCAATCAGTAGCACTGTTAGCTTTCCGATATATATGCAAAAGTTTAATAGTAGACATAGAGCCCAACATCTTTCAACAATCCTGTAATAATGGATGCCTCCTATTATCATTAAACTATGAGTCAAAAAGTCATTTAACAACTATTATAGAATCACCCTCAATCAAAATTTGTGAAGCGTGCAAGTTGTAGACAACAAATGACAAATCTTCCCATACAGCATGGAATTCCATCATAGGTATTATAGTATCAAAAATTTGAACCCCTCCGACTGCATTAAAACCACCAGACGCACTATGAATAACGAAACCCGAACCACCAATATTACCTAGACTATGCATAATGCCATCAAAATTAACCTTAAGAAAATAGAGGGTGATGGCTCCCAAGAAAAATAAATTAATTTGGGGGATGCAGAGACTGCAAAAGCAGAGCCACATATTTTTCCTGTTGTCAAAGGTCTTGCATTGACAATCGACTGATGAAACTCACTAGCTTGAGCCAAAGCTTTTAAAAGAATCAATGTAATACTTAGCCTTATATTTTGAAATATGCGGAGATTTTTAGCCAGCCAAATATTATATGCAATAGAACAACACAAAATAACTTTGGACCTTTTGATGGTAGATGAATAATCTTTTTTAATTGTTTGTACAAACTCCTTAATCGATAAGACTGAACTGATAGATATATACTGCAACGAAGCACATCTCCATATAAAGAAGCAATACAATAGTGAAGTAAAACATGAGAGATAGATTCCTCCTCTTCAGAACAAACATCACAATAGCCTGTAATATGAAAATCATGCTGAACCAACAATGCTCTACTTGGAAATTGAAGCCATGCTAATTTCCATATAAATAAAGCAACTCTAGGATGAGCTTCTAATTTTCAGATCCATGCAAAATTCAGAGTGCTATAGGGTTTAGGTAAGAACATACAATAAAGATCAGATACTTTCACCGTTAAGCTAGCAGAAACACCCCAACCCAATTTGTCCCTAACTCACCATGAGATAGAGGTATAGATACTATTCGATTAACTAATTCCTTGGAAAAGGCTTATGCCAAAGCATGTTGATTCCACTTATGGTCACCACCTATAAGAAAATCTTTAACCATAGTACCTTCAATTGCCGAAATATTTTTTGACGCTAGCCATTGGTCTAGAGATAAAGTTCTCAACCAAGGATCCTGAAGTACATTAATGGAAACACTATCCCCTATACACCATTTAAGATTAGAATAAATTACAGGTGCATAGGAGCAAATTTACGTCCAAATTGGAGAAGCTATTCCGGGGGCATATTGGAACAGATGTAATTAACCATCCTCCATACTTCATCTGCATAAAAGAGCTCCAAAAACCATCTCACAATAAGAGGAACTGCACCTATGCTTAGCCATAAGTGCATTGCTTCTAGGAAGCAAAGAGAAAATACCCAAACCAACCATCACGAGTTGATTGACAGACTTGATTTCAAGAAATAAGATGTATCCTTTTAGAAGTATCAATTGAATCCCAAAGAACATGTCAAATGATACTTTCCATCTTCAACAATACTCTTCTTGGAATAACAGTATGAGAGATTAAATAGGAAGTGCAAAAAGAACTGATTTAATGAAAGTTACTCTACCCATCATAGATAAAGCCCTCCACTTCCAGCCATCCAAGTGAGACAAGAAATTTTGTATAATAACAGTATAATCCGAAGAAAACAACCTTCTATCCGATATAGGAACTTCCAAATATTGCCTAGTACCATCACATTCTTGAATGTGAAGATGATTTTTTAATATGCTGTCTGATAAGTGTATTAACCTAAGGGCTGAATGTGATTATGGTTTTCTCAAAATTGACATGCTATCCAGACATAGCACAATAATACTGTAGAACTATTGATAAAGCTCTTGCATTGTTCAAAGTAGTCCTAGCAAACAAAATACAATAATCTGCAAATAAAAGGTGAGAGACAAAAAATCTTGATCTACCAGGCTGATATGTCGATAACAGTCCATTATCAACTGCTACCTTCAGCAACTGTGATAATACATGCACACAAATGATAAATAAATAGGGTGATAGGGGACATCCTTGGTGAATACCAATAGAAGAATAGAAAGTAGGACGAGTTTCGTTAACCAAGAGTGTAAATGAAGGAGATTCAGTGCAACCCTTAATCCAATTAATCCAAACCCTAGGAAAACCCATCTAAAGCATGGAAAGAAAAAGAAAGTCCCATCGAACCCTATTATATGCACTCTCCATATCAAGTTTAAGGGCCATATAATTTCATCTAACTGGAGTTTGCTGTAGATCATACATGATTCCTAAGCCATAAGAACATTATCCGAAATACTATGGCCTTTAATAAAAGCATCTTGTTCCTAACTTATCAATGGGTGAAGAACATCTTGCACGTGACTAGCCATTAATTTAGCAATAATTTTATATAAGATAGTACATAAACTAGTCAGGTGATAATGAGATGGAAGTGATGCATCAGACCATTTAGGAATCAAAGTAATCAATGTATGCTTCCAAGAAGCTGGCATAGAACTAGTTCTAAAGAATTGTTGTACTGCAAGACAAGCATCCTTTCGAATAATCAACCAATAGTACTTGAAGAAAAATGATGGAAAACCATCCAGCCTAGGAGCCTTATCCCTCACCATAGAGGAGTATCCTTTTTAAGGATGGCAATTTACTTATCCCCTTTGGTACCTAGCTCAACCAACCTAATGTGGTGGGTTTTAGCATGACCCACACCTTGAACTCGATTTGAATATTTATAACTCTTCAAAAATCCCCTTCCCATTGTTTTCTGTTGCCCAACTATGCAACCCAAGAGGGGGCTGGGTGAATTGGGTTTTTAAAAATTTAAAAATTAACTTACAACTATGATGATTATTTAACAATGAGCAGGATAAATGTGGAGAGTGAAATTTATGCAAGGTGTAGAAGTTGGATGCAAGAATGCAAGAAGATTAGAAAATTTAAAAGGAGAGCAAGTAAGTACAACATAAACAAAAAGATTTATAGTAGTTCGGTGCCAACCTTGCACCTACATCCACTCTCCAAGCTCCTACTTGAGAATTCAAATCCACTAAACCGTATTCAACTCGAATACAACGTCGGAACCTCCGACTCTAGCAATTCCAAGCTAGAACACTTATTTTTTGGGTACAAGCCAATCCAATACAATCCGATTCAAGGTTCAGATCAACCTTTTCACATTTTAGAACCCTTCCAAAATAAAAAATCAACTCAAAAATAGAGTATAATAGTTAATCATATGAAATACAGATGTAGCTCCTTTAAAGAGCGAGTAAAGCTTTAAATACACTTTACACAAAGAGAAGCAAGCTTTTCTGATTTTTCTCAAGGTGGTTGAAGACTTGAATAAGCTCTTGAGGGGTTGGTGAACTTGAAATAAAAGCTTCTTTAACTTCAAGAGGGCTCTTGCTTAGGATTGAAGTGAATGCTTGAAGAATCTTTTTCAAAATCTTGTTGATTCCCTCCTTTAAGTACCTTTTATAACTTCAAATGATGGTGGAGAGTAATCTGACTGAAATAGAGCCGTTATAGCACATTAAATGGGCATTAAATGCAGTCAAAATGAGTTGAAAACTAGCCATTGTGGAGTTTTTCCATTGCAGGGGTCGACTCATAGGGTCGACTCATGGGGTCGACTTCTATGGCACAGAACAGAAAATGACAGTTCTGTAATTTTGGCCTACACAGCAGTAGAGGTCGACTCATGCATAGGGGTCGACTCATGGGGTCGACTCACAGAGTGTGCCAGTCAAAAAATTCAGCATGCCGTTCAGGCTCTTTTGACATGAGTCGACTCATGGGGTCGACTCAAATTTATAAACATAATTTTTTTTCAAAATACATATCCAAAAATATTAAAATTATCTTCAATAGATTACAAATCTTCTGCTCTTGCTCTTGAGGCTTCCGAATCAGAACTTGATAAAATTATGATTTTGCCCCTAAAATACAATAAATTTTTTTCCAAGCCGAAATCATTAGTAACCCCCTCAAATGCTTTGTAATTATCAAAATCAATTCAAGGAGCAACAATCTCTCCCTTTTTGATGATGACAAAATACTTAAGTAAAAGCATATATAAAGCATTGAACATGAATTTCAAATTTATGAAGATGCATCACTTCAATATCATAGTCAAGTATTTGAACAAAATGCATCATAAGCAGTTTGAAGATTAATTTAAAATTTGCTTATAAGTTCATTTGCTTTGAAAATTAGATAAAAAAAGAGCTGACGATTTTGGTTCTTTGACACATTTGCTTAACAATTTTGCTTATTACTTATTTTTTTATTGCTTATTGCTCATTTCTTTATTGCTTATTGCTCAAATTTTATTTTGATTCTCTACTCCTCCTTTTTGACAGCATCAATTAAGATTCTCTACTCCTCCTTTTAAGGAATCTTGAAAGGATAAATTTTTTTTACTCTCCTTTTTGATAGCATCAATTAAGATCTTAAAGGATTTTAAGGATAGAGAAAACAAAAGAAAGATGGCAAAAAGGACATATTTTCTTTACTCCCCCTTTTTGATACCATATTTTACTTCTTTAGCCCCCTTCTTTGATTGCTTATTTCTCTACTCCCCCTCAACATAGCAAATATAAAGGATATATCAATTTGCTCATCTAGAAGATATTGCAATTCATAGTATTTCTCAGCACTAATATGAGTTATTTTTTATATCTCATAAATAAAATAATTTAATTTGATTACATTCATAGACATTCATTGAAAGTCAAAGCACATATGTATATATATTCAAAAGTGACTGAATACAAAAGGTATCTCAATACACATAAGTCAACTCAAAATATAAAAGTCATGGATAGAAACTATCCAAGAGTTAATTAGCCAATAAATACAAGGCCCATAAGATAGATCCTAGACATAGGATACAAACTAATCTAGATCTAATAGATGTCATGGCTAGAGAGATCAGAATCTGAAGAATCAGAGATAGGGTGAGGAGATGTAGGATCAAGTCCACGAGCACGACCTCGACCGCGTCTACCTCAGCCATGGGTAGAGGTACCAGTACGAGTAGAGGGGTGAGAGGATCTTGGAGCCTGAGAAGCTACGGACTGTGCCATAAGAAAAAGTCTGATGGTGTCCAAAAGATCCAAGGCTCTCGATACAGACTACATTAGGGCACTGAACTGAGTAGAAGTATTCTCACTGGAGCCCGTGATCTCTCTCCTCAAGAAGTCAAAATCACTCTCTAAAACTCTTCGAAGTCTAGCTGCTTTTGTAGATAGGTCTGAGATCTCTGTGATATCCTCATACGGCTGGGGATGGGCTAAAGCTAATACTTACCCCTGCAAGTCTAATACTCTACTTGTCAATCTCAAAATACATCCCTCAAGCTGCTCAATACGTACCGACTGAGCAGTGAGCATCTGGAAAACAGAAAAAATATGAAGGATCAGAGTCTGGTCTGAGTCACCCTAGGATGTCGATCTCTGAGCAAAGACTAAAGTGGCAAACTGCTGAGATAGAATGGAGGCTATACGCTGGGACATCATCTCAATCTGATCATCTACTAGTCTGAACTCTAAAGGATGTGCCCTGCTCTCTGACTGTGGAACTGAAGCATGCCTCCTCACAGACTCTGAAGGACCAGCCTCATGATCAGATATAAACTGAATATCTGGGGATGCTCTGTGATCACGAAGAGGTGAAGATGGTCCCTCCTCCTTTGCTCTATCCTCCGCTCTCTCCTCAACACCCTTTGTCCAACCACTATCAGTCTTAGAAAAACCCATGCGATGCAGTGTGTGGCGGTTGATGGTTTCAAAATGAGACAGTCTAGCAACTACCTCCCCCTCAAAACTGATTCCGAACCTCCTAAAAACTAAGGTGAGTGCCATACCAAAAGGCAAGTGAGCCTTGGATCTATTTAAGGTCTCTCTCATGGCCTCAAACATCAACGCAGGAGGGTTTAGGGGGGTTTGGGTGATCACATGGTACATAATGTAAATGTCCCTACCAGATAGAAGGTCGTGTCTACCACTCCTAGGGACAAACAGTTTGGTTATCAAGTGATATAACAGCCTCATCTCAATAGAAAGAATTTTTGCTTCCAATTTATTTAGACTTCCAGTATAAGTTCTTCCTAAGATAACATTAATTCCTTCTTCTTTAATAGGGAGCTCCATATTGGTATAGCCTTCACAAGGCAAATGCAGTATCTGTCCCAAATGTACTGGATCAAGAATAACATCAATACCTTTTATTGTAGATTTCACTGTTCCATTGCTATAGCTCAAATTTAAGTAAAATTTCCTGACTAGATCGACATAAGTATTTTTCTTTAAAGAGCAGTAAAATTTTCATCCTTGATACTTAATCTTTAATCCAATAGTGAACCCTTCTTTTTCAAAAAACTTGAAATCAATATTTTTTCTGGGTTTCACTTTTCAGTCAGAGAGAGGTACCTTGCTTGGGCTGATTGGGGACTGAGTGGAAGCTGAAGCAGGACCTGGAGCAGAGATTGGAGCAGGAGAGGGCTCAGCTACTAATCTCTTTCTGCGCACACTCTCTTCCAACCCACGAACAGATTTTCTCCTCTATGGAAGCTTCATTTTGAGAGCCATTTGCACAAGAAGGACTTGCATGGAGCTTTGGAGACTAAATGTAAGGGAGAGAGGAAAAGATTCTAGTGGAAAGGCAAAAATTTTGGAGAGGTGATGTGCCGATTTGGAAAAGAGGGGTAGAGTCTAGGGCAAGCTCAAACCGTCCCAAATGAAGAAGGGAGAGGAGAGGAACTTGGTTCCTAACCGGGCAATTTGAAGAGTGAAAAATAGTGGGAGGAGAGATCTGAGAGAAATCTTTGATTTGAGGGAGAAGAGATGGAGAGCTTTTGGTTCGGTGGGAGGAAGAAGACGAAGGGCTAAGTTGGCTCAAGAAAAAATTTCCAATAAGAAGAGAGCGCCCGAAGGATGTTGTCAAAATTGCAAGTTTACCCTAGGGTCGACCCTGAGGGTCGACTCATGGCACAGAAAAATTCAAAAGAATGATGGAATAATTTTGAAAAAATTTGAAACTCTAAGAGAAGGATGTTTACCCAAATATTGATCATGTGAATGATAGTTTTGAGCTTTTGAGCTCTTAAGAAAAATGAGAATTGAGCTCAATAGATTTGGTTCAATGAATTTTTGACATTGAGAATTTGGAATCAAAGAGATAATTAAGCTGATGGATCAAGGATTCCTAGTTCTCTCCTAATTTCACAAAATCTATCTTCACTTAAGGCCTTAGTAAAGATGTCAGCCAATTATTTTTCAGTACAAATATAATCAAGAATTATATCTTTATTTTGGACATGTTCTCTTATGAAATAATGCCTAATTTCAATATGTTTTGATCTAGAATACTGAATTAAATTTTTAGTTAGATTTATAGCACTGGTGTTATCACATCTTATGGGAGTTTCATTGAGTTTGATGCTAAAATCTTCAAGTTATTGCTTAATCCATAAGATTTGAGCACAACAACTTCTGACTGCAATATATTCAGCCTCGGCCGTAGATAGTGCTATCGAGTTTTGCTTCTTGCTAAACCAAAAGATTAAGTTAACTTCAAGAAATTGACAAGTTCTACTAGTACTTTTTCTATCTAATCTACATCCAGCAAAATCAGCATCTGAATATCCTATCAAGTCAATTAATGAGTCCTTAGAATACCATAATCCTAGAGTTTGTGTACCATTTAAGTATCTAAAGATTCTTTTAACTGCATTTAAGTGTGATTCTTTTGGATTTGATTGAAAGTGAGCACAAAGATAAATACTGAACATAATATCTGGTCTACTAGCAGTTAAATACAATAGAGAACCAATCATGTCTCTATAAAATTTTAAGTCTACTTTTTACCTCCTTCATCCTTGTCAAGCTTACATGATAGGCTCATGGGTGTACCAATTGCTTTGGAGTTCTCTATTCCAAATCTTTTGAATAGTTCTCTTATGTACTTGCTTTGGGTGATGGAGATTCCTTTCTTTGTTTGTTTGATTTGAAGTCCAAGGAAGAATGTAAGTTCTTCCATCATGCTCATCTCAAACTCCCCCTGCATGAGCTTAACAAAATTTTGACAAAGAGTTTCATTAGTAGATCCAAAAATAATATCATCAACATATACTAATATATCATTTTGATTTTTTTTAATGAAAAGGGTTGTGTCTACATTTTCTCTTGAAAAATTATTATTAAGCAGAAATTTGCTTAGCATTTCATACCAAGCCCTAGGTGCTTGTTTCAAACCATATAATACTTTGTTTAATTTAAAAATATGATTAGGAAAAGTATGATTTTTAAAATTTGGAGGTTGTTCTATATAAACTTCTTCAGTAATATATCCATTTAGAAAAGCACTTTTGATATCCATTTGGAATAACTTAAAATTTATAAAGCAAGCATATGCAAGTAGAAGTCTAATTGCTTCTAATCTAGCAACAGGTGCAAAGGTCTCATCAAAATTAATTTTTTCTTCTTGATTATAACCTTTTGCAACTAATCTTGCTTTATTTTTTATTATATTTTCATGTTCATCCAATTTATTCCTATATACCCATTTTGTGCCAATTATTGAATAATTTTTAGGTCTTGAAACTAAAGTCCATACATTATTTCTTTCAAATTGATTAAGTTCTTCTTGCATTGTATTTATCCAATTATAATCTTTTTCAGCTTTATCTATGATTTTAGGTTCAAGATGAGAGACAAAAGAAAAATGATTGAATGTATCTCTAAGTGAAGGGCGAGTTCTTATACCATGTGTAGGATCACCAATGATTAGTTCCTTGGGGTGATTGTGATCATACCTCCATTCTTTAGGTAGATCATTTGTACCTAGAGATTGTTCTTGTTGTTCTTCACCTTCCTCATCCTGTTTATCTTCACGTTCTTCATCATCTTGAATGGTTGAGTCTTTTAGAGTGATCTCCTTCATCCCTTCTATAAGAGGATCTGCATCATCAATACCTTCATTCTTTCTTGAAGGAAGATCGTTAGTTTCATCAAAAATAATATGTATTGACTCCTCTACTATTAAAGTTCTTTTGTTGAAAACTCTAAAAGCTTTGCTAGAAGAGGAGTAACCAAAAAAAATTGTTTCATCGAATTTAGCATCAAATTTTTCTAGTCTTTCTTTACCATTGTTCAAAATAAAATATTGACAACCAAAAATATGAAAATATGCAATATTTGGTTTTCTTTCTTTCCAAAGCTCATAAGGAGTTTTCTTTAAAATTGATCTAATTAAAGCATAATTTAATATATAATATGCCATGTTAATTGCTTCCACCCAAAAATATCTTAGAAGGTTGCTTTCACATAGTATGGTATGGGCTATTTCTTCAAGAGTTCTATTTTTTCTTTCTACTATCCCATTTTGTTGGGTGTCCTAGGTGCTGAAAAGTTATAGTCAATACCTTTTTCATCACAAAATTTTTTAAAATCTTGATTTTCAAATTTAGTTTCATGATCACTTCGAATATTTTGAATTGAAAAACTTTTTTCATTTGTGACTTTTCGATAAAATTTTGAGAAAACATGAAAAGTTTCATCTTTATGTGCTACGAAGAAGATCCATGTAAAATGAGAGAAATCATCAATAATCACAAAATCATATCATTTTTCACCTAGACTAGTAGTTCTAGTGGGTCCAAATAAATCTATGTGTAATAGTTCTAATGGCCTAAAAGTTGAAACAATATTTTTAGATTTGAGTGAGACTCATATTTGTTTACCCATTTGGCATACATCACAAATTCTATCCTTTTCAAAATTTAATTTGGGTAAGCCGATAACCAATTCCTTTTTAATAAGTTTTGAGAGTGAATGCATGCTAATATGTGTTGGGAATAGTGTCCCAAAGTCAATTGTCAGTCTGTTGACGGTTGTGCTAATTTTTGTATATGTACATGAATTATGAATTAATAAAAATTATTTTGATATTTTTCATCACAAAATATTTCATCTTCTAATGAACTCCTACGTTGTGGTGAAGTACTTAGGACTATTTAGACTCGACAAAGGAGGATTTGTCGTTTAGTCCTTAAATCTATTCACGATCAAATGATACGTTGTTACCAAGGATGACAACATTTATCAAGCATAGGTCGTTGTGTGCCATAAAGGTTGGTTGTCCTCTTAACCAATGAGTGTGGAGACAATGGTATGGCATACAGGTGAGATGTAAGGGTATATCTACACTGAATGTGACCGACTCCGGAGCTATTTCTGCTGTCAAGATTCACTCCGATTGAATATGGGTATAAATATCACTCCGACCTGAGATCGCCACGATGACTTGCAAGCAACTCACTGCACTTAAGCACTGGACTACCTGAATTTCTAATTCAGTGACGGAAGGTGCTGGGTGTAGTCAAGTACTTGACTTGTCGGTGCGTGTGTCAAGATGGGATTGACCACTCCAATTTAGGAGCTGTGTACAGTCATGTTTCAATTTAGCAAAACCTTGGCCAGGGTAGTCTTTGTGAGGAGTCACAAGACTGTTTGAGTTGAGCACGATTCAGATGATCCAATCAGGGTTGACAGTTTAACCCCGAGTCATCCTAAACACAGAGGTCAAAAGGATGAATTATACAGTAACCATATTCACGTAGGTTCTGAGTGTTGCGATTGCGACCATTCAATCTATCCGATTATCGGGTACCATTGCTAGATAGTCACTTCGATTAGTACAGGAATTAGTTCCTGTGCTACCGGCTTAGGTTCGAACCTGCGGGGTCACACACATTAGAGGTTCCTATCTGATCTGATAGCTGGTGAAGAGTCCTTCATGTCTGAAATTCTATGATCGAGAATTAGGATTCTCTGATCATGAATTCTACATATTTTGGGTACCGGGGTCAAGAGTCCCACTGGTTTAGGACTCTTCGATCAGGGTTACATATCGATAAATTCTGATGCCCGATTACCCATCAGATTTGGACTCAATATTTATGAGAGATTTAATTAGTGATTTGATCACTAATTAACTCAATTTTATTGAGTAATTAATTTTGAATCAAGTCCAATTGAATTGGATTCAGTTGGGTTTGACCCGATTAGGTTAAGAGTTGACCAAATCGTCGAGATGGTTTGGTCCCTGATATGATCAGGGGTTGGGCTTAATCAATTTTTGATTTGATTAGGATTTTATTGAGCCTAATTAAGCCTAATTAAGTTGAGTTTAAATTAGTTTAATTGGGCCTAACTTATTTAGTTCAATTAGGTTGGTTTAAATAATGAAACCACCTTGACCCATTCTCCCTGCGCCACCTCACTTCCACTGCGTCCATTTGAATTCACGAGAAAGAAGTTCTCATGAATTTTTTCTCATGCAAAGCCCTCCTCACGCCCTACTTTAATGTGCCATATGAGTGGATAAGGATGATTGGTTGGCCATTCAAATTCAAAACAAAGTTTGAATTTGAATGAGCAACCAATCTTAGCACCTTGACCTTATCCTCTTTTAACACCCCATTTATTACATAAGAAAATATTTCTCATGAAATCACTCACACACAAATTAAGCCATGCCCTCCTCTTCTCACGCCCTTAGTGGATAGGGATAAATTGGTTTCCATTTGAATTCAAAATTTGATTTGAATTCAAATGTGCAATTACTCATCTTTATCCCCTCACGTGGATAAGACATTTTGACGTTGTTTTAAAAGGAGGAGAAGAGTGGGGCATGTGCAAGAAAATTTTTGAAGAGAAAATCTGGGCATGAGGAATCCTTGTGTGCAAGGTGAAGGTCTATATCCTTTCGAGAGAAAAAGAAAGAAAAGAAAGAAAAAATATGCACAGGGTTTCAGTGAGTTCTTCAGGGTTTCAGCCTGGAGTTCGAGAAGTGAGAAGGTGAGCTACGAGTATCGTGAGCCCACCAAATTTTAGGAAGATCTTCAACATCCTTTCAAGCACGTCTGCTGATGATCCAGAGTATCTAAAGAATCGACAGACATCGATCGAAGGAGTTTGATCAGCATCGACCGTCGAAAAGGCTCTACAACGAGCTAGCACTCGTGAGGAGTCGATCAGATCGAAAGCTTTGTGTGGATGATCCACAGAGGTCAGATATGCTGTGTAGCTGTATCGTGATAATCAGACTCTCCCGACGGTGATCAGATTGCGGCGATCTACTACCCGCACAAAGGTATTGTGTTCTGAACACATTATAGTAAAGTATTTACTGTTCAAATTCGAATTTCAAATTTAAATACATGCATGTTATATATCATATTTAGATCTTAGTGTAAGGTAAATTTTTATTAATTAATTAGATTAATTAATAATTTTCATTATAAAATAGTGATTTTAAAAAGTTTTAAAATTACCATTTTACCCCTACACTGATTTTTCCCAACAAATGGTATCAGAGCTGGTTCTAAGATATAATATATGAATTTGCATGCATAGATTAAGTTGTAATCTAAAAATTTAAATTTGAAATTTGAAATTCAAAATTTAAAATTTGAATTTTGAAAGTTGTTCGAAATTCAAAATTCAAAAGTTTGAAATTCAAAATTTAAAATTTAAATTTTGAAATTTGAAATTTGAAATTCAAAATTCAAAAGTTTGAAATTCAAAATTTAAAATTTAAATTTTGAAATTTGAAATTTAAAATTTAAAATTCAAAAATTTGAAATTTAAAATTTGAAATTTGAAATTTGAAATTTGGTTAAAATTTCAAATTTAAAATTCAAAATTTAAAATTCAAAATTTGAAATTCAAAAATTTAAAATTTGAAATTTTTTGAAATTTGAAATTTAAAATTTAAAATTTGAAATTTAAATTTTGAAATTGGTATATTTAGATATACTTGATCCAAGTAGTAAGTAATCGAATTGGGTTGGTTGCCATGGCCGTCCGGTCATAGGAGAAAAGTAAGGTTTAAAGGCCCTCTCCTCCCATTTGATGGGGTCTCCTATGGCGGTAGGGGTGCCGCTGCAATTATATCCCATGCAGATGAAGCAGTGAAAGAAATTAATTGTATAGGTTCAATTATAAAATTTATCATGAATATGTTAGATTAGATCTAAAGGAATATTCATGATTTATTTTGATTGAGTTATTTTTTGTTATGTAATTAGCAATAGGATTGCTATTTATGAAATGTGCTGATCTATTTGTGAAATGAGTCAACATATTTGGTGAACAGAAAATAAAACCTTTCAAATTTAAAAATTATTTTTGAAATGCCAAACCCTGACCCATCAGCCCAAATACTTAATTAAAAGAATTAAGTGTTGTCTAGTAGGTCTAGAATTGTGAATTAAGACCTAAGACAATTGCATAAACTTGTGGGTCAATGGGTTAGATGGATTAGGTCCATAATTGGGTTAGACCTAAGGTTAGCTTAAAGAAATGGACTAAATTAGAGTAATTGGTCAAATCTAATCAAAAGTTGAATTAGATTAGGTCAAGGATACTCTAGACTCAACTCCAATAGTTGTAGTTGAATGGGTCCATGTCTTTAACTAGACCAAGATGGACTTAATTCATGGCTACGCGGTGGAACCCTATTTACTAAGTTGATCAAATTTAAACTAATGAACCGGTTGGTATCTAAGATAAGTTTGGCAGTTTGACCAGTAGTTTTTAAGCGGGAGCTACTCGCAGTGATTCGATCTCTGACGAGTTAATGGCTTATCCCCACCACTGATCTCACTTACCTGGCCAACCTGGTGAATTAGGTTTTGATTAGATCACTTGGTGATTAGGGCTCACCCATGTCATTAGGTAAATCAGTTTGACTGATTTAGGTGCTCCTAATGCCAGCTTTAATTAAACCCTTTTTAATCTGACTTGGTGAAGTCAGTGGGAGGATTGAAATTGGATGGTAATTTATCTTCTCATCTATTCTTTAATAAAATTCTCAAAAATTATTAGGTCCTAAAAATGATTAAGTTATATTGATAACTAAGTCATAGCCTCCTATTAAGTGAGTGATAATGAGTCCATTAGTTTAATAATCATTGGAGGCCCAAAGGCCTAGTGCTTATTGACTAATGGAATTATCATTCATAGTATGATAATTTGGTTTGAGTCTTTCTGATGGTGGTTAGGTTGGCCGATCAAAGTCGGGCTTGATCATTTATTGGTCCGATTCACCAAATCAAATCATATTAATGGTTGGATCTAATCAGATTTTTTCAGTGGAGGCCAAAGCCTACTGATTAGGTTCTGGGGCAAAATTAATTACTAGAAGTTGTTTAGAGAAACAACTGGTTATGACCTACCCATAGATGCACATGGGTTGACCAACTAAAGTTGGGCTCGTGTGTAGTCTGTGTGGATTCTAGTACCCACTAAGGAATTAAAGTAATTCCTCAAATTAGAGGTTGAGGCTACCAATTCGTAAAAGTACTGGGAGAAACTTTAGACTAAAGTCCAAGTCTTTAGTATTAATAATTTATGTACAAATATAGATCTGATTTTCCTTTATGCAGCTATGGCCACTACCCTGTCGCTCCGGTCATTATTAGATAATGACAAGCTCATGGGACCTAATTTCGATAGCTGGTATCAAAAATTAAAAATCATCCTTGAGCATGAGCGGATCCTTTATATAGTAACGAATCCGACACCTGAGGAGCCAGCTCTGAACGCTAGAGGGACGGTCCGAGACACTTACCAAAAGTGGCTCAACGACCGCACCACCGTCCGGTGCATAATGCTAGCGCAATGAATGATGAGTTCAGCCGCAGGTTCGAGAATGCCCAGCCACAGGAGATGCTTCAAATGTTGAACGACTCTTTTGGCACGCCTGACGACATTGAAAGGCACAAAACTAGTTGTGCCATTTTCAATGCTCGGATGAGGGATGGAGCCTCAGTCACTGATCATGTACTGTACATGATCGAAATGATTGAGCACCTAAGTAAACTGGATTTTCTCCTGCACGAGCAGCTTGGTAAGGATGCGATCCTTAATTCTCTGCCCAAGTCCTTCCTTCCCTTCCTTACTCATTTTTAAATGACAAAGCCTGCAGTGAACTACCACGGCTTGTTGGGGTTGCTGTAGAACTTTGAGAAGGACCACCAGCTCTATAAGGAGTCGGTAAATATTGTGGGAGGGTCTTCTTCTGGTCGTCGACCCTTTAATAAAGGGAAGAAGAACAAGAAAAAGAAGAATAAGAAGGTGCAGCCGCATGCTGGGATGTCTGCACAGGGTCAGACCAAGAAGCGTAAGCCCGACCAGAGCCAGGTGGAGTGCTTCTTTTGCAAGAAGCAGGGGCACTGGAAGAGAAACTGTCCTCTATACATTGCCTCACTAGACCCGAACAGGCCGAAGAAGAAGCAAGGTACTTATATGATAACATCTTGCAACTTTTTCATTTGTGATACTACTGCCTGGGTATTGGATACTAGAAGCCCTTATCATATTTACAATTCGATGCAGGGTCTGTAGGTCAGTAGGAGATTTGATGAAGGTAAGAGATTCCTGAACGTTGGAGATGGAAGCAAAGTTCCAGTTCTAGCATTAGGAATCATGAACCTTGTAATCAATTCTCAAAAAATAATTCTGAGTGAATGTCACTATTGTCTAAGCTTTTTATTAAATATTATTTCTATAGGCCTTTTGGCCATGAACGGTTATCAATTTTTAATAAAACAAAACGTTTGTAATATCATTTTGAATGGTGTTACAATGTTTGTTTGACAACTTAATAATAGAATTTACTTTCTATCACAACCTGTTAATGTGGTTCAAACCTCCGATAAATGCCCTAGAATAGATAATGTGTCAGAAGTCTATCTTTGGCACTGTAGGCTAGGTCATATCAATAAGAATAGGAAAAACAGGTTGGCTCAAGAAGGAATTTTTGAAGTAGGTGATTGCGAATCACTTCCAACCTATGAGTCCTGTCTTCTTGGTAAAATGATCAAGTCACCTTTTACTAGAAAAGGTGAGCGAGCCAGTGAACTCTTGGGTTGGTACATTCTGATGTATGTGGACCCATGAGCTCAAGTGCAAGAGGTGGATATTTCTACTTCATAACCTTCACAGATGACCTATCGAGGTATGGGTATGTTTATTTAATGAAGCATAAGTCGGAGTCATTTGATATGTTCAAACTATTCCGAAATGAGGTAGAAAAATAAACTGGGAAGTGTATTAAAACTCTTCGATCTGATTGAGGAGGTGAATATCTTTCCAATGAGTTTCTGATATATCTTGGGGAGAATGAAATTCTCTCTCAATGGACTCCTCTTGTGACACCACAGCATAATGGTGTATCTGAAAGGAGGAATCGGACCTTGTTGGACATGGTTCGATCCATGATGGGGTTTGCTGGTCTGCCGATCTTCCTCTGGGATATGCGCTCGAATCGGCTTGTTATCTTCTAAATAGAGTTCTGAGTAAGTCTGTTACCAAAAAGCCATATGAGATATGGATAGGACGTAAGCCAGTACTCTCGCACCTTAGGGTTTGGGGGTGTCTGGCTTATGTTAAATGTTTAATTATGGACAAGCTAGGACCTAGGTCTAACAAGTGTAATTTTATAGGATACCCAAAAGAGACCAAAGGGTATTATTTCTACCTGGCTGATGAGCAAAAGGTGTTTGTCAGTCTTAAGAAAATCTTTTTGGAAAAGGAGTTCCTTGGTGAAGGGACTGTTGCCTCTAAGGTCGAACTTGACGAAGTTCGACAGGTAAAAAAATCGACACAAGTTGCTGAACCTGAATCGGATTTGATTAGATCAAATCTGGAGTCCATTGTTCAAGCACCCATAAGGCGATCTGGTAGAGTACCATGTCAACCGGACAGATACTATAGTTTCTTGATCCGGGATGACGATTCTATCGAACTTGATGAAAACGATGAGGATTCGATCACCTACATGGATACAATAAGAGACCCAACTCTGAGAAATGGCTAGAGGTCATGAAATCTGAAATGGAGTCCATGAAGGTCAACGATGTGTGAACATTGGTTGACCCACCCGAAGGAGTAAAATCCATAGGGTGTAAGTGGGTCTTCAAGAGGAAGAGAGGTGCAGACGGAAAGGTGGAAACCTATAAAGCCCGTCTGGTTGCCAAAGGATATCGTCAACGTTATGGTATAGACTATGATGAGACATTTTCTCCTGTGACAATGCTCAAATCCATTCGGATTATGCTTGTGATAGCTGCCCATCTGGACTATGAAATCTGATAGATGGATGTGAAGACAGCTTTCCTAAATGGAGAACTGGATGAAGAGGTGTATATTATTCAACCTGAAGGATTCACATCCATAGATGAGTCTAAGGTGTGCAGACTACAGAGGTCCATTTATGGACTTAAGCAGGCATCCCGGAGTTGGAACATATGTTTTGATAGAACGATCAAGACATATGGCTTCGTTAAGAACGGAGAAGAGCCCTGCATTTATAAGTGGACTAATGGTCCAGTAGTGGTATTTCTTGTATTGTATGTGGATGATATTCTCTTAATCGAGAATGATGTCCTTGCATTACAGGGAATAAAGGTTTGGCTGTCGTCACATTTCTCCATGAAGGATCTGGGAGAAGCTTCCTACATCCTAGGAATGAGGATCTATAAGGATAGATCTAAAAGATTGCTTGGTTTATCCCAGTCTACGTACATAGATACTATGCTGAAGAGGTTCAGCATGGAGAATTTCAAGAAAGGCTATCTACCGATAGGCCATGGAATTTCTCTCTCGAAGAGGGATTGTCTGACAACACCTCAAGAGAGAGAGCGTATGAGTAGAATTTCATATGCTTCGACAGTGGGATCTATCATGTACGCCATGACATGTACACGACCAGATGTGGCATACTCACTAGGGGTAGTGAGTAGATACCAATCTGATCCAGGAAAGAATCACTGGAAGGTTGTTAAAACCATCATGAAGTATTTAAGAAATACTAAGGACCAGTGGCTTGTTTATGGTGAATCGGACTTGAGACTTATAAGGTTTACAGACTCTAGTTTCCAATCTGATCATGATGATAGCAAAAGTGTGTCGGAATTTATTTTTACTCTTAATGGTGGAGCTATCTGCTGGAAGAGTTCCAAGCAACACACAGTGGCTAATTCAGTTTGCGAGGCGGAGTATGTCGCTGCATCAGATGCTGCCAAAGAAGCGGTGTGGCTGAGAAAATTCATCACCGAGCTCAGAGTAGCACCCTCCCTTGTTGGTCCAGTTCTGCTCTACTGTGATAGCTCTGGAGCCATTGCTCAGGCGAAGGAACCCAAGGCACACCAGCGGACGAAGCATATTCTGCGCCGCTACCATCTTATCCAGGAAATTGTGGATCGAGGTGACGTCGACCTTCAGAAGATCGACGGAAAGGAGAACCTAGCCGACCCATTCACTAAAGCCATTGCAGTGAAGGAGTTCGACGACTACAAGTCGAAGATGGGTATTAGATACTGCACCGATTGGCTTTAGGCCAAGTGGGAGATTGTTGGAAATAGTGTCCCAAAGCCAATCGTCAGCCTGTTGATGGTTGTGCTCATTTTTGTATATGTACATGAATTATGAATTAATAAAAATTATTTTGGTATTTTTTATCATAAAATATTTCATCTTCTAATGTACTCCTATGTTGTGATGAAGTCCTTAGGACTATTTAGACTCGACAAAGGAGGATTTGTCATTTAGTCCTTAAATCTGTTCGCGACCAAATGATACGTTGTTATCAAGGACAACAATGTTTATCAAGCATAGGTCATTATGTGCCATATAGGTTGGTTGTCCTCTTAACCAATGAGTGTGGAGACACTGGTATGGCATACAGGTGAGATATAAGGGTACATCTGTACTGAACGTGACTGACTCTGGAGCTATTTTTGCTGTCAAGATTTGCTCTGATGGAATATGGGTATAAATATTCCTCCAACCTGAGACCGCCACGGTGACTTGCAAGCAACTCACTGCACTTAGGCACTAGACTACCTGAATTTCTAATTCAGTGGCGGAAGGCTGCTGGGTGTAGTCAAGTACTTGACTTGTCGGTATGTGTGTCAAGATGGGATTGACCACTCCAGTTTAGGAGCTGTGTATAGTCGTGTTTCAATTTAGCAAAACCTTGGCCAGGGTAGTCTTTGTGAGGAGTCACAGGACTGTTTGAGTTGAGCACGATTCAGATGATCTAATCAGGGTTGACAGTTTAACCTTGAGTCGTCCTAAACATAGAGGTCAAAAGGATGAATTACATAGTAACCATATTCATGTAGGTTCTGAGTGTTGCGATTGCGACCATTCGACCTATCCAATCATCGGGTACCATTGCTAGATGGTCACTTCGATTAGTACAGGAATTGGTTCTTGTGCTACCGGCTTAGGTTCGAACCTGTGGGGTCACACACATTAGAGGTTCCTATCTGATCTGATAGTTGGTGAAGAGTCCTTCATGTCTGAGATTCTGTGATCGAGAATTAGGATTCTCTGATCATGAATTCTACACATTTTGGGTACCGAGGTCAAGAGTCTCACTGGTTTAGGACTCTTCGATCAGGGTTACATATCGATGAATTCTGATGTCCGATTACCCATCGAATTTGGACTCAATATTTATGAGAGGTTTAATTAGTGATTTGATTACTAATTAACTCAATTTGATTGAGTAATTAATTTTGGATCAAGTCCAATTGAATTGGATTCAGTTGGGTTTGACCCGATTAGGTTAAGAGTTGACCTAATCGTCGAGATGGTTTGGTCCCTGATATGATCAAGGGTTGGGCTTAATCAATTCCTGATTTGATTAGAATTTTATTGAGCCTAATTAAGTCTAATTAAGTTGGGTTGAAATTAGTCTAATTGGGCCTAACTTATTTGGTTCAAATAGGTTGGTTTAAATAATGAAACCACCTTGACCCATTCTCCCTGCGCCACCTCACTTCCACTGCATCCATTTGAATTCATGAGAAGAAAGTTCTCATGAATTTTTTCTCACGCAAAGCCCTTGTCACGCCCTACTTTAATGCGCCATATAAGTGGATAAGGATGATTGGTTGGCCATTCAAATTCAAAACAAAGTTTGAATTTGAATGAGCAACCAATCTTAGCGCCTTGACCTTATTCTCTTTTAACGCCCCATTTATTACACGAGAAAATGTTTCTCATGAAATCACTCATGAACAAATTAAGCCATGCCCTCCTCTTCTCATGCCCTTAATGGATAGGGATAAATTGATTTCCATTTGAATTCAAAATTTAATTTGAATTCAAATGTGCAATTACTCATCTTTATCCTCTCACGTGGATAAGATGTTTTGATGTTGTTTTAAAAGGAGGAGAAGAGGGGGGCGTGTGCAAGAAAATTTTTGGAGACAAAATCTGGGCGTGAGAAATCCTTGTGTGCAAGGTGAAGGTCTATATCCTTTCGAGAGAAAAAGAAAGAAAAGAAAGAAAAAATATGCGCAGGGTTTCAGTGAGTTCTTCAAGGTTTCAGCCTGGAGTTCAGGAAGTGAGAAGGTGAGCTACGAGTGTCGTGAGCCCACCAAATTTTAGGAGATCTTCAACATCCTCTCAAGCACATCTGCTGATGATCTGAAGCATCCAAAAAATTGACAGACATCGATCGAAGAAGTTCGATCAACATCGACCGTTGAAAGGGTTCTACAACGAGCTAGCACTCGTGAGGAGTCGATCAGACCGGGTGCTTCATGTGGACGATCCACAGAGGCCAGATACGCTGTGTGGCTGCATCGCGATGATCAGACTCTCCGATGGTGATCAGATTACGGCGATCTACTATCCGCACAAAGGTATTGTGTTTTGAACACATTACAGTAAAGTGTTTACTGTTCAAATTCGAATTTTAAATTTAAATGCATGCATGCTATATATCATATTTAGATCCTAGTGTAGGATAAATTTTTATTAATTAATTAGATTAATTAATAATTTTCACTGTAAAATAGTAATTTTGAAAAAGTTTTAAAATTATCATTTTACCCATGCACTGATTTTTTCCAACAATATGTGCAAGCCTACGATGCTAAAGCCAACTAGTTTCATTAATCTTCGCATTCAAGGCTACTAGGCATTGCATGTTTATTTTGAAAAGATCATTCAAATCTATCATATAAACATTACCATATCTATACCCAACAAATTTAATACCTTCATTAATAGGACTAGTTACTATGCAAATTGAAGATTCAAAAATAACTTTGTATCTTTTATCACAAAATTGATTGATGCTTAATAAATTATATTTTAAACCATCTACTAATAAAATATTTTTAATATACTTGGAAGGAGTGATACCAATGTTACCTATACCGATGATCTTTTCTTTGCCATTGTCTCCAAAGGTGACCATCCCTCCATTTTTAGCATCAAGTATGATGAATTGAGATTCATCACCAGTCATGTGTCTTGAGCACCCGCTATCAAGATACCATCTCCGGTTTGCTCCTTGAGATGCAAGATACACTTATACACAAGATTCAAGTTTTGACTTTAGGTACCCAAGTTTTCTTGGGTCCTTTTTAGGTTAGTCATGATGGTTCCTTTTGGAACCCATATTTTTTTTACATTGAAATTTTCAGATTTGTTGGAAAAATATGAATAGGATTTGTATCCTACTTTACCACATTTAAAGCAAGTTATATTTGAAAACTTATTGTACGATGAGTTTATAAAGATATTTTTCAAAAATTTTTATTTCTTTAAAGGGTTATATCTAAGACCGGTTTTATCATAAATGACCTTTTGATTGTCAAGTATCATGTGAAGCTTATTTGAACTTAAAGTAAACTTCTCAACCATTGGTTTTAACTTGGCAATCTCATTTTTTAAGTTCAGATTTTTTTGAGACATGATTGATTTTTCATTTAAAATATTCTCATTTTTTTAGTAAAAATTGATTCTTTGATTTTAATTATTTGTTCTTTGCCCCTAGCTTCTTTAGTTCATCAATTAGATCATAAAATATTTCATGAAGTTTTTCAAAGGTAAAGTCAATAGGAGTTTCAGTATTTATCTCATTTTCATGTGCCATAAGGCACAACTTAGCTTGTTCATTTGAGTCTTCTTCTTCGGAGCTTGACTCATCACTTCCGCTCCATGTAGCCATCATGGCCTTCTTCTTGTACTTCTTGGGACCCTTCTTCAGTTGTGGGCATTCAGACTTAAAGTGTCCCGATTTCTTGTATTCATAACAAATAAGGAGTTGCTCTTTATTCTTCTCTTTGCTTTGTTTCCCTTTTGTAGGTGGCCTCTTCCTCATTCCTTATCTTTTTTTCTTCAAAAATTTCTTAAACCTTCTAGTAATGAGGACCATTTCTTCATCCTGCTCTTCATTTCCTGTATCACCGGATTCTTCATCAGGTTGAGCAGTGGATTTGAGGGTGATTATCCTCTTCTTTTTGACATCTTCTTCTTGGTGTTGTTTCATGCTTAGCTCATGTGTCATCAGCGATCCTAGAAGCTCCTCCAAGGATAAGATATTCAGATCTTTGGCTTCTTGGATTGCAGTCACTTTGGCCTCCCAAGTCCTTCGTAAAGACCTAAGAATCTTTCTCACGAGATCACTGTTAGAATAAGACTTACCAAGACTTTTAGACCATTAATAATATCAGTAAAATGAGTAAATATTTCAGTTATTGATTCATCATGCTCCATTTTAAAAAGTTCATATTTATGCACAAGCATGTTAATTTTTTATTCTTTCACTTGATTAGTTTCTTCATGAGTTACTTCTAATCTATCCCATATTTTCTTAGCTGACATGCATGTTGAAATATGATTGAATTCATTAGCATCTAGAGCACAATACAAAATATTCATGGCTTTAGCATTTAGTTGAGCCATTTTCTTATCAACCTCATCCCATTCTTTTTCGGATTTGGTTGATTCCACACCATCAATTATTCTGATGGGTGTGTGTGGTCCATTTATTATGATACTCCACATATCATAGTCAAGTGCTTGAATAAAGATTTTCATCCGAGCTTTCCAATAGGTATAGTTTGACCCATTGAAAAGTGGAGATCAGTTGATGGACTGCCCCTCGGCTAGTGAAGTACCAACTTGAGTTGCCATAGATCTTTAGCTCTTTGATGGTTAAATTAAAGTAGGGTTAGAGCACCGAGCTCTGATACCACTTGTTGCCCAGCTATGCAACCCAAGAGGGGATGGGGTGAATTGAGTTTTTAAAAATTTAAAAATTAACTTACAACTATGATGATTATTTAACAATGAGCAGGATAAATGTGGAGAGTAAAATTTATGCAAGGTGTAGAAGTTGGATGCAAGAATGCAAGAAGATAAAAAAATTTAAAAGGAGAGCAAGTAAGCACAACACAAACAAAAGGATTTATAGTGGTTCGGTGCCAACCTTGCACCTACATCCACTCCCCAAGCTCCTACTTGGGAATTCAAATCTACTAAACCATATTCAACTCGAATACAACGTCGGAACCTCTGACTCTAGCTATTTCAAACTAGAACACTTATTTTTCGGGTATAAGCCAACCCAATACAATCTGATTCAAGGTTCGGATCAACCTTTCCACATTTTGGAACCCTTCCAAAATAAAAAATCAACTCAAAAATAGAGTATAACAGTTAATCACATGAAAATACAGATGTAGCTCCTTTAAAGAGCGAGTAAAACTTTAAATACACTTTACATAAAGAGAAGCAAGCTTTTCTGATTTTCTTCAAGATGGTTAAAGACTTGAATGAGCTCTTGAGGGATTGGTGAACTTAAAATAAAAGCTTCTTTAACTTCAAAAGGGCTCTTGCTTAGGGTTGAAGTGAATGCTTGAAGAACATTTTTCAAAATCTTATTGATTCCCTCCTTTAAGTACCTTTTATAATTTCAAATGATGGTGGAAAGTAATCTGGACTGAAATAGAGCCGTTATAGCACATTAAATGGGCATTAAATGCAGTCAAAACGAGCTGAAAACTAACCGTTGTGGAGTTTTTTTGTTGCAGAGATCGACTCATAGGGTCGACTCATGCTTATGAGTCGACTCATGGGGTCGACTTTTGTAGCACATAACAGAAAATAACTATTCTGTAATTTTGGCCTACACAACAGCAGAGGTTGACTCATAGGGTCGACTCATGCACAGGGGTCGACTCATGGGGTCAACTCACAGAGTGTGCCAGCCAAAAAATTCAGCATGTCGTTCAGCCCCTTTTGACATGAGTCGACTCATGAGGTTGACTCAAATTTATAAACATGATTTTCTTTTAAAATACACATCCAAAAATATTAAAATTGCCTCCAATAGATTACAAATCTTCTGCTCTTGCTCTTGAGACTTCCGAATCAAAACTTGATAAAATTACGATTTTACTTCTGAAATACAATAAATCTTTTTTCAAGCCAAAATCATTAGTAACCCCCTCAAATGCTTTGTAATCATCAAAATCAATTCATGGAGCAACATTTTCTCTAGTCACTCTACTCGTTAGAAAGATTGAACATGTAAAAGGTTATATTCCATGATGCTTAGTCATTCAAATTTTTTTGTTGATTATTTTCTTAATCTAAGAAGTATTTGACCTTTAAAGGATAATATTTTTGTGTATTATTGCTAAAAATTTTGATTTGCTATATTTTATATCTTTGATTTTTATGTTGTTTAATGTTATGTGAAGTATTAATATTTATTTTTATAAAAATAATAACTTTTATAGCTTTATCAAATCCGATCTATCCAACCTATCCTATCTAACTCTATCAACCCTATCCTACATCATCCCACGCTGAGTATAGGTAAAGGCCTATATGAGCCATACCCTATCCATCATCCCTACCCCCTTTCAAAAGAGGGGGATCGAGGAAGGTGGCTTGGTAGTTGATAGAGAAATTTGTCTTCCATAGTCTTTGCTGAGAATAATTTGTTCCCATGGTCCTTGTATGCTTTTGATTAACCTTCATAGTCATTTGCCTCGTAATGCTATGTGGTTAGGTGAAGATATTTTACTACCATACCACCTTCATGCCTTTGCACTCAGCATTGTCTCCGGTTTATTGGACAAAAACCCCTGCTATGGTTAGTTCCCCGTTCCAAAAGAATGCATCGGATGCCATCAATTAACGAAAGACAGACATATAGTATCATGGTATCGCTGAGAGAATTGAGTTGAGGAGAATCAAACGCCCTCTTGGCGAGAGGGCTGGTCCCTTCCAGCCAGATAATTGAGATTTGACTTTGTCAATGAATGGCTGCCAAAGATGTTTTAACTCCTCAAGCTTGGAGTTGGGTTGTTCTAAAAGAAGGACTTGGGCAGAATTTGCACCAAGATGAAGAAAAGCATATTTTGAATGATTGATGCGCAACTCTGGAAATCATCTCAAAAGTATGTGAGAATTTGATGGCTCGTATTTGCTCCTATGCAGCTTGATAGAAGAAGATAGAGTCATCTGTGATTGAAGAAGGGTTGTTTTGTCAATGCCGATTCCTAGCCCTCAACCCTTAGATATGATTTCACTTAAAATATTTGCAACAAGAATGAAGAGATAGGTCACCCTAAAGCAAACCATGAATGTGGGTAAACTAGGAGAATCGTTAAGGACCTGTTTACATGATTGGGCTCAGAAATTCTATAGGACATGAATTTGGGCCAACAGAACCATCTAAATGATGCTGGACTGAGCCTGTCTTTATAAATACCCTAGGGAACCATTACAATGAGCCGGCCTAAATCCCATAAGGAGAAAAAAAAACTCAGCAAGTTCTTTTTTCTCCCTATGGCATTTGGGTCGGTCCAATATAATGGTTCTCTAGATATTTATAAAAGCAGGTGTTAGGGTGATTCAGCCGACCTCCCGATTCCGACTTACGATTGGCCTGATAAGCATGACTTGTCGACTATCAATCGGTTAGCCAACTGACAGTCGACTATCCACAAATTTGTTGGGCTCCAGCTATAACGACTTGATTCATTTCAGATTGATGACTGTCAGCATATCAAAGTTACCGACCGATGGTCATTCGAACTTCCACAACTACTGACATACGATCGACAATATCTCGATTACCGACGTATAGTCGGCTTACCTGAAATTCTCAGCGCAAAAAGCGTATAATGGTTAGAACATGATCAGTGATAGGTATAACCACTCATCCCACGATCACATAATGCTGGAACGAGCGGGACCTACGTGTCTAACTATTTCAAACGGTTACCAACTACTCGTCTATAAAAAGAAGTAAACGAATAGGATTTGATAAGGCAATTCTGAGCTGATACTCTGCCATTCTAAATACTTATCTGCTATTCGCTATTCCCCACTGACTTAAACATCGGAGGATCTTCACCGGACATAATTTCGATCAGTGTGAACTTCATTTTACAGGTGCTCTTCACCAGTGACAAGCACAACAGGGGGATTGGCCGCAACAGCAGGCAAGGCTAAGCTATATTTTAGATAGTTGTATTAATCCAAACCCAAAATACTTATATGAGATTTTAGACCCAGACATCCAAACAGGCTCTAAGAAGGATTGCAAATTTGATGGTGTTGAGAAGAGATACTATCCAATTGCACCAAGTTGCACTAAAGCCTCGCCTAGCTAGCAAGTTTAAAAGACAGTTCAAATTGACCCCTTCAAAAGCCTTATCAAACAGAAATCACGAGCAACAGTGACCAAAGGCAATGGAAATGGAGTGCCACAGGCAAGTTCACTGTTCATCAAAGCTATACATTTTTCTCTCACGGGGGAGTTATTTCACAATTTGGACTAGAGGCATGGAAACTTCGCATACCAAAAAAGGTAAAATTGTTTTACTGGATAGGCTTAAGTATAGAGCTCTAACGGCCGATATCCTCACAAAAAAGGGCTTCAAAGGCCCTGAATCATGCCCACCATGCTATCAAGAAGAAGAAACACTAGACCATCTACTATTAAGCTACACGTACTCTAGGACTATCTGGGATCATCTTCTACATCACCTCCCGATGTCCCAACCACCGCTCTGCCATCTGGACTTCTGGAATAAATGGATAGACTCTGAACATTCCAGTGAAGAAGCCACTGCTCTGCTGTGCCTCACTTCAATTACCTGTTGGTGTGTTTGGAGAGAACAACATACGAGAATCTTTGATTTCGAAGCAAAGATAGCTATAAAGATTGCTGAATAGGTAGCCTTTCTCTGCACTAGCTGGACATCAAAATTTTCAAATGAAAAACTACAGCTAATATCGGCCAAGTTAGCTCACCTGGAAATGCTGGTAGTTAAAATCCTTCGAGGGAAAAGAGGAAGTGCAAGCTCAATGGTTCAAAAAACACATCTCAGGTCTACTTCCATAATCATGAGTTTCTCACATAAACGAAATTCAAATTTCAAAATTTTTTGAATGTTGACGGGTTGTTTAGGGAATTTGAAATTTGAAATTTGGTGTTATTGGTTTGGCAGGGGATTCTCCTTCTTTTTCTGTACTTTTTTGTACTCTCTTTTTTTATAATAAATTTTGATGACTATTGTGCTTTTGCATGTTAGTCTTCTTTTATATCAAAAAGAGTTTCTCACGTAAACCATGCAGCCATGCAAAGTTATTGAAGGAAGCATTAATTGGGTGGGCTCTAACTAGAGCTAATCAGGGGTAGAGCCTCGGGCCTAAACTCTATTCATTTTTAATCAAGCTTTGGGTTAGGCCTATGTAAATTTGGTGGAGGATTTTCAACTCTAAAAGCACTAGAGGAAACGTGAGATAGAACTCTTTAAGAAGTTATACTGGAGGCTCCATTTAGTTCCAACATTCACCTAATCTTTTTCTTAAAAAACAAAAAAAGTTTGAGGGGTGTACTTGCCCTGCTAAATAAATAAATGAGTAATCTCTATTGCACCAACAATAGGATAAGTCAATTACTACAACAAAATAAGACTTTAGTGATGGATTTTTTCATTACTAATGTCTAAAAATCCATCACAAAGAGTTTTTCTGACGGATTTTATGATGAAAAAAATCTGTCACTAGAACCCTAGTCACAAAAAATTATAACAAAAATTTTATTGAAATTTTCATCACACATCATAAATGATATTCAAAATAAAATTTGTCATAAATTATGATGGATTTCTGATATAAATTTATGACGGATCAGTGATGAAAATTTGTGATAGATTTATAATGGATTGTTCGTTATAAAATTTCATCATTGATCCATCACAAATCTACCATAATATTTAGAAATAAAATTTCATCACAAATCCATAACTGATTCACCATTAAATTTACTTTTTTTCAAAAATAATTTATATTATCCCTAAAATATCCAATAAACTACTCAAATATTTATATACAACTAATTTATTCAAAAATTATTAATTCATTCATAATAAATATAAAACTAATTCATAATAAATATAATGCTAATATTCATTTATAATAAGTTCATTCATTCATAATATTATATTTCTCTCAAAAACTACAAACATCAAGACAAAAATTAAATTATCTCATGGTAGCAAAATGTTACATTAATTTTTCTTAAAATGTCTCATAATAAAATAGTTTAGAATTCAAAATAAGTTATCATATATCTAAATGGTCTTAATCAGTCTGAGAGGTATGTGATTGGTTTAGTTCCGACAACATAGCATGAATTATTTTTCTATCTCTTCCATCATTGTTTTCCTCATCTAAACCATCTACTATTATATCTCCTACCGTACTTCAAGACTTACCACTTAGTGTATCTCCTCTCACCATTGATCATATTGTTGTATAATCAAGTACTGAACTTGTTCCTCAATGAGGTGCCATGATGAAAAATCATGATATTCTAATGTTGCTGAATAGGAACTACTAGCAATTTTAATAATAGCTTTGGATCTTTCTTGAGCCCAAACTCATATAATCTTTCCTTATTTGGGTCCCCAGTTACTTGGACTCATGTATTTGAATCAAACTCGAGTTAGGATGAGACATCTAAGCCATACTTAGTAGTAAAAGTAGCAGAATATTCTTTCAAAACTATTGGATATATATTAACTTAATTCTTCATACAATATATAGATAAATAATAAATTCATCATTAAGTAGAATAAGTAAACTTATCAAAATTCTTTTGGATTTGTTGTCCACAAATTCAACCGAACTTTTTTTTTTGTTTATGGATCCACTCAAATGACTCAAGTTACATTGGTGGCCTACCCAACTTAATAGTCTACAAAGGAGAAATAATGAAATTATGAGAAAGTATATATAAATAAATAAAAAATTGAATAATAAATATTCTAAAGTAAATAAAATATATTTTAACACATCATTCATTTTTTATGCATAGAAAATGTGATGGAACCATATGTATATTTGGTGATTCCACCATCTTTGTATATCTGGTTCTGACATGCAGCTTTAAATTTATCCTTCTACTTTGGAGAATTCTATATATCAACCAATCTATTCAAAACATCCTATATGATCCAAATAGGCTCACGATCTTTGGCCTCAAGAATATCATCTTTATCTTCAACCTTTTTTGAGGCATCCTTCCTTGCTTGATTAAACATATTAGCAAATTGCCTCTTAGAAGTCTACTCCCACACGCAAAAGTTTGGTCCTTGGTCTATGTATATTTCTTCTGACAAAACTCAAAAAGATTTAACTTCAAAAAAATTACAATAAAAGAAACTAAATAATTATTTTATCTAAATCTAAATTAATTAAGTAATCTATTATTTCATGAAATTCTGACAAAACCTCCCCAAAAATTTGAATATCTACCAAATTTTAAACCTGCATTATAATTAACATAATACTTCCAAATTAATTTTTCAAACACATCACAACTCCACTAATCTAAAAATTATACATTCACATCCCAAAGATTACATATTCACATCATATGGGTCATCTTTCAAATCAAAACGAAAAACTTCTCCTAATTACACACAATTATTGAAGATGTTGCCAAATCCCATCAATATTTTTTCATTTCTTATTCTTATTCTTCTTCTTCTTCTTGCTCTTGAACTATAAAAGATTATCTGAAATTTATTTCATAAAAGGTCACGAGTCTCCATTGGCACCATCGTCTATTTCTCTCAAGGTTGTGAGAAGTACTACTTCATAATCACAATAATGGCACAAGCCATTGAAGGATCAACAAAGTGGTGGGAAATCAAGCAAATTATGAAATATAGTTTAGGATACATAAATTTATATCTTAATATATATATATATATATATATATATATATATATATATATATATATATATATATATATATACATACATACATATACATATTCACATCATATGGGTCATCTTTCAAATCAAAACGAAAAACTTCTCCTAGTTACACATAATTATTTGAAGATGTTGCCAAATCCCATCAATATTTTTTCATTTCTTATTCTTATTCTTCTTCTTCTTCTTGCTCTTGAACTATAAAAGATTATCTAAAATTTATTTCATAAAAGGTCATGAGTCTCCATTGGCACCATCGTCTATTTCTCTCAAGGTTGTGAGAAGTACTGCTTCATAATCACAATAATGGCACAAGTCATTGAAGGATCAACAAACTGGTGGGAAATCAAGTACATTATGAAATATAGTTTAGGATACATAAATTTATATCTTAATATAATATATATATATATATATATATATATATATGCGTGTGTGTAACCAAATTTTAAAAACCTTCCATTCATTATTTCTAATGGTTGTCAGTTTGTAGGATTGATAGGTACTTGGATCCCTTGATTCATGCCTCTCATCCTAGATAAGATTGATGGAAACATTAGCACCATCAATATTTTTCCCATGTTGATTTGAAGAAATTGCTGCCTCTATATGCAACCGTAGGGATTGTGTTGATGATGAGTTTGAGGACCCCTCTTCATGCTTTATCGATTAGAAGCATGCCACGTCATATTGTTGGAAGTTTTTTGGGACATATAAAGCTGCTGAAGTCTCGAGGTAGTGGCAAGTAACACAATACCTTATAAGATATATCTTTTTGCCTACGAAAACTTGATGTTCTTGGTTTATATCGAGGGTGATCACATACAGAGCACGACATCTTCTCCACTTTTCTTTATAGTATGACATACAATTGTAACCATAAACATCTACCTTCTTATAACCAAGCTCAAGCTTCACCATCTTCTTCATCCTATAAAAGTTGCTTGCCAATTTCGTATCTTCTGACAATATATTCTTCACTATAGAAAAAATATGATCATAGGAACTCTCACTCATATTAAACTCTAGTTTGCAGCTTAATAGCTATGATGTTGCCTAGTTAGACAACCCAAGAGGGGTTGGGGGGGGGTGTAAATTAGATTTTTAAAGATTTAAGCAGGTATGTGCTGATTTTTCAAAACAATCTAAGAAGATGCAGTGAATGTGCAACAAATGCAGTGAATAGTAGCGAAAATAAATCAGTAAATACTAGACAATAAGTAAAATAAATAAAGATAAATAAGCCATACAAACACAAAAGATTTTATAGTGGTTCAGTGCACTCCAAGCATATATGTCCACTCTCCAAACTTTACTGAAAAATTTTCACTATAATCCGTTGATTATAGTGTGTTTGTTTTAGTCGGAATCACAAACAAACCTACTTGATTTTTTGGGCTCACCAATCATAACCTTACAAGCCTTTTCTTAGGCTCACAATCTAATTTTCAGGCTTGGATTACACCTATTCTCTAAATTTCAATCCCTTAAACTTGTTACAGCAGATTTCAGCAAGAACAAAAATTACAACACACAAAGCTCCTCAAAAAGCAAATAAAATACTTTGAATACAGCTGAAGATTTTTTTAACGATTGGAATGAGAATGCTCTCTCTTCTTTTGATAATTAGCCTCTCAAGATTCACAAATTCTAAGTTTGGAGGTAGAAAACACTTTTCAAGGCATTAGAGACTGAAAATAGGCTATTTTTCTTCAATAGACTATTCTTAGTAGTCAATTAGGCTTTTTCTTCATTAAAATAACTCTTTTTTCCATTTAAAGCAATTTGAATTCAAAAACTAGTCATTTCTTGATGTTGGGGATGGATTCCAGCTATTTGAATAACTTTTGGATGCTTCTCTAACAGATTCTACATATTCTATTATGATTATCAGAAACAGTTGAGTTAACTCGAACAGTCCACGAGTTGGCTCAGATTCGGAATGAGTCGACTCAAAATATTTTAGAGTCAGCTCGATCTTAATATGCAGAAAATAGCTCTTTGTCCTATGAATCAAGTCGACTCAAAATATTTTGGAGTCAGCTCGAAAGCATGCCAGCTCTATGTGCCATAACCTATTTGTGCTAGAGTCAACTCAAATATGCTGCAGTCGATTCGAACTCCTCCATTCAGTCTTTCTTATTCAATTTCTATCCAAACTTAATTTTTTTTTATTCCAAAGCTTTTCATGTGTTTCTAAATGATTTCAAAGCATATCACAAGGATTTGCTTTCTATAAAAATATTCTTAATCAAGCTTCAAAGACATTAGTCTCTTTTTATATTTCAATGTTATTAATCATCAAAATTATTCTTTGGGTCAACAATCTTTCCTTTTTTGATGATGATAAAATATTGAGTATAAAAGTAAATAGTAAAAGCTCAAACTAATATGATATACCACTTTTAATTTTAGCAAATCGTAAGAGTATCATAAAATAGAAAATTCAAAGATTTGAGATTCAAATATAAAATATTGCATAACATTCAAGAAAACTAACATCTCTTTAATAATTTTCTCTCTCATTTTATATGAAATTCAAAAAAAAATAGACCAAATTAATCTCCCCGTTTATATAATTTTAAAAGTTCTAATGAGACAAGATGCTCCCCCTCAATTCATTGCTCTAATTTTTCTTGCTCAATATTTCTCTCTCCCTTTTTGTCATCAACAAAAAGAGTCAAACAAGGTTACCACAATAATATCAATAATAAAAGTGATACCACAAAGTTATATCATTATAAATGCAATAAGGATAATTATAAGTAAGCATGCAAATGATATCAAAAGATTTAAAAAGGATCACATATTCCTAATTCTCCTCTAATCATACAAAATCTGTTCTCATTTAAAGGTTTAGTAAAACTATCTGCTAATTGATTATCAGTGCAAATAAAATCAAGTACAATATTATTATTTTACACATGATCTCTAATAAAATGATATTTTATATTAATATGCTTAGTTCTTAAGTACTTAATTAAATTTTTAGTTAAGTTTATAGCACTTGTATTATCACATCTTATTAGAGTTTTATTTTGTTCAATACCATAATCCTTAAGTTATTGCTTAATTCAAAGAATTTGAGCACAATAACTTTCGGTTGCAATGTACTCGGCTTCCACCATGAACAATGCTATCGAACTTTGCATTTTGCTAAACCAAAAGATTAAGTTCAATCTAAAAAATTGATATGTACCACTTATACTCTTTCTATCAATTTTACATCCATCATAATCAACATTAGAATAACTAATTAAATCAATAGATGAATGCTTAGAATATCATAAACATAAATTTTGAGTACCCATCAAATATTTAAGAATTCTTTTAACAGCAAGCATATGAGACTCTTTAAGATTAGATTGAAATCTAGCACATATGCATACACTAAATATTATGTTTGACCTACTTGCAATAAGATAAAGTAAAGACCCAATTATACCTTTATAAAGCTTTTGATCTATACTTTTATCATTTTTATCTTTGTCAAGTTTGCATGTAGGGCTCATGGATTTTCAATTGTTTTCACACTCTCCATCCCAAACATTTTGAATATCTTCTTGATGTACTTAGCTTGATTGATGAATATTCCTCCTTTTGTTTGTTTGATTTGAATACTGAAGAAGAAATTCAGCTCTCTTATCATGCTCATTTCAAATTCTCCTCTCATTAGCTTAGCAAATTCTTGACAAAGAGTTTCATTAGTAGCTTCAAAAATAATGTTATCCACATATATTTGAATAATTAGCAAATCTATTTTTTTTCTTTTTAAGAATAGAGTAGTATCTATACTACCTCTAATAAAATTATTTTTAAGCAAAAATTTACTTAATCTATCATACCATACTCTTGATGCTTATTTCAAACTATATAAAGCTTTGTTAAGTTTGAAAACATAATTTGAAAAAGCATGATTTTCAAAATCAGGTGGTTATTCTATAAAAATCTCTTCAACAATATAGCCATTTAAGAAAGCACTTTTAACATCCATTTGATATAATTTAAAATCCATGTAGCAAGCAAATGTAAGTAATAATCTTATAGCTTCTAATCTAGCTACAGGAGCATAAATTTTATCAAAATCTATTTTTTCTTTTTGATTATATCCTTTTATAACTAATCTAGCTTTATTTCTAATCATATTATATTTTTATCCAATTTATTCCTAAATATCTATTTTATTTTTATTATTGGATGGTCAATTGGCCTACTAACTAAGGTCCAAACTTTATTTTTCTCAAATTGATTCAACTTCTCTTGCATAACAAGCATCCAATTTACATCATTTTCAACTTCCTCTATGTATTTGGGTTCAATTTAAGAAACAAAAGCAAGATGATCATGAACATCTTTAAAAATAGATCTTGTTCTTATCCCTTGTGAAGGTTCACTTATGATAAGATCCTTTTGATGATTACGTATGAACTTCCACTCATTGGGCATGTCATCATGCTCTTTGTTGACATTTTCTTCAAGGTTAATCTCTTGATCATCATCTTTGACTTTATCTTCTCCATTTTGATTTGCATTATTCCTCAAGTTGAGTTTTTTCATCTCTTTTTCTGTAATTCCTACATCATCATCACTAAAATCTTTCTTTCTCGAACATAGATCATTAGTTTCATCAAATACAATGTGTATATATTGTTCAACAACCAAAGTACATTTGTTGAAGACTTTATAAGCTTTGCTAGATAAAGAATATCCTAGAAAAATATCTTCATCTGATTTAGTATCAAATTTATCTAAGTTATCTTTATCATTATTTAAGATAAAACATCGATAACCAAAAATATGAAAGTAACTAATATTAGATTTTCTATCTTTTCAAAGCTCATTAGGGATTTTTTTAAAATTGATCGAATTAAAATTTGATTTAAAATATAGCACGCGGTCTTAATGGCTTTAGTCCAAAAGTACTTTGGGAGACTCTCTTCATACAGTATGGTACGAGCTATTTCTTTCAAAGTTTGATTTTTTCTTTCAATAACTCTATTTTATTAAGGTATTTTTGGTATAAAAAAATTATGTTCAATTCTATTTTTATTATAAAAATTTTTAAAACTTTGATTTTTAAATTCTATGGTGTAATCATTTGAATACAAATAATTGTTAAAATCTTTTCTTTCAAAAATTTTTGATAAAATTTTGAAAATATAGAAAAAGCTTTATATTTATATGCTAAAAATAGAATCCATGTAAATCATAAAAAATCATCTACAATCACAAGTGCATATCTTTTTCTTTCTAAGCTTGTAGTTCTAGTAGGTCCAAATAAGTTAATGTGAATTAATTCTACGGGTCTAGAAGTTGAAACCATATTTTTGGATTTGAAAGATCCCTTGGTTTGTTTTCCATATCGATATGCATCATAAATCCGATCTTTTTCAAAATTTAGTTTCGATAAATCTTTAACTAAATCTTTTACAATCAATTTTAAAATAGTATTCATACTTGCATGTCCTAGTCTATGATGCCACAACCAACTAGATCCTTTGATTTTGGTATTCATTGCTACAAGACATTGGCCACTCTTCATGGTAATCTCATCAAGATCAACCATGTAGATATTGCCATATCTATGTCTAATGAATTTTGCACCATCATCAAAAGGACTAGAAATAATGCATAAAGAAGATTCAAAAATAACTTTAAATCTTTTGTCATATAATTGACTTATGCTAAGCAAATTATATTTCAATTCATCAACTAATAAAATATTATCAATAAATATAGAAAGAGTAATACATATTTTATCAATACCAATAATCTTTTCTTTTCCATCAGTGCCAAATGTTACTACTCTTTTTTTCTTTCAAGAGTGATAAACTGATTTTTATCATCCATCATGTGTCTTGAACAGCCACTATTGAGATATCATCTTCTTTTTAACCCATGGACTACAAGACACTCCTACATAATAGTCAAATAATAGATTTAGGTATCCAAACTTTCTTGGATCCTTTGGGGTTAGTAACTAAGGTTCCCTTTGGAATCCAAACTTTCCTAACAAGTCTACCATTCAATTTTTTGAAATTATAGAAATAAGTTTTATATCTAACTCTATCATAGTAAAAACATGTAATATTTGTAATAGCATTTGAAGATGAACTTGTAAAAAAAAAAATTTAAAATTTTTTTAAAAAATTTATTTGTTGTTTGGATTAAAACCAAGATCGGTTCTATCAAAAACTGCTTTTTGATTACTTAAAATCATATGAAATTTTTCAGAACTACAAGTAAAATTTTCAACCAAAGGTTTAACATTTTCTAATTCTTTCTTTAGTGATTCATTTTCTTCTGCTAAAGTCTTTTGTTTTGTAAAATCTCTTCTTTTTCTTTTAACAAAGCTGGATTTTTCAGTTTTAAATCTTTATTTTTCAAACTAACTTTCTTAAATTCATCAAGCAACTAATGGAATGTATCTTGAAGTTCATCAAAAGTAAAGTCCAACATATGTTCAGATTGTACCTTATCCTCTTGTGCCATGAGATACAAGTTAGCAAAATTCTGATTTAAGTCATCAGTGCTAGAGTCATCACTATTACTCCATGTTGCAACCATAGTTTTCTTCTTTGTCTTCTTGGGATTCTTCTTAAGGTTTAAACAATCGACTTTAAAATGCTTGATTTTCTTGTATTCATAATAAATGGGCTGATTCTCTCTTTCTTTGTCCTTATCGTTGCTCGATTCTCCCTTGACCATTAGTTTCTTCTCGTAGCTTTGCCTTTTTCTCCTCAAATTTTTTTTGAATTTTTTAGTAATTAATGCCATATCCTCATCACCAATATCTTCTTTCGATGAGTCATCATCCTCCTCTTCTTCTATCATAGATTTGAGGGCAATAGTTTTCTTCTTTTTGACTTCATCATCATTGTGTTGCTTCATTGCAAGCTTATGAGTCATCAATGATCCAATTAGCTCTTCTAGGGGTAGGACGTTGAGATCTTTTGCTTCTTAGATGGTGGTCATCTTGGCTTCCCATAACCTTGGCAAACATCTAAGAATTTTTCTCATAAGCTTATTGTTAGAATATGATTTTTCAAGACTTTTGAGATCATTTATAATATCCATGAATTGAGTAAATATATTAGCAATAGATTCATTTGATTCCATTCTAAATAACTCATATTTGTGCATAAGCATGTTAATTTTGGATTCTTTGACTTGGCTTGTATCTTCATACATTACTTCGAGTCTATCTCATATCTCTTTTGCTGAGTTGCAAGTAGAGATGCGGTTAAACTCATTCACATCTAAAGCACAATACAAGACATTCATTGCCTTGGCATTTAATTGGACCAATCTTTTATCCACTTCATCCCAATCACTCTCCGACTTGGAAGAAGCAATGCCATTGACAATGATCGTGGGTGTGTGAGGGTCATTGATTGTGATGCTCTATAGATCATAATCAAGTACTTAGATAAAGATGTATAAGGGTGCTTTCCAATGGTATATTTAGACCCATTGAAAAGAGGTGGTCTACTAGTGGATTGCCCTTCGGCAAGTGAAACTCTCAAATGAGTTATCATTGATCTTTAAATTAAAACTAACTAAAACTAAGCGTTGATACTACTTGTTACCCAGTTAGACAATCCAAGAGAAGGGGTAAATTGGGTTTCAAAGATTTAAGCAAGTATGTGCTGGTTTTTCAAAATAACCGAAGAAGATGTAGTGAATGTGCAGCAAATACAGTGAATAGCAATGAAAATAAATCATAAATGCTAAACAATAAGTAAAGTAAGTAAAAATAAGTAAGCCACACAAATACAAGAGATTTTATAGTAGTTTGGTTCCCTCTAAGCATCTACGTCCACTCCCCAAGCTTTACTTAAAAATTTTCACTATAATCTATGGATTACAATACGTTTGTTTTAGACAGGATCATAAACAAATCTAGTTTATTTTTCAAGCTCACCAACCACAATCTTACAAGCCTTTTTCTAGGCTCATAATCTAATTTTCAGACTTGGATTACACCAATTTTCCAAGTTTCAACCCCTTAAAACTTGTTACAGCAAATTTTAGCAAGAACAAAAACTACAACACACATAGCTCATCAAAAGAGCAAATAAAATAGTTTAAATGTAGCTGAAGATTACTTGAATGCTTGGTATAAGAATGCTCTCTCTTCTCTTGATGATTAGCCTCTCAAAAATTCAAAAACTCTTAGGTTTGGAGGTGGAAAACATTTTCAAGGCACTAGAGGCTGAAAATAGGCTATTTTCCTTCAATAGACTGTTCTTGATAGTCAATTAGGCTTCTCCTTCATTAAAATAACTCTCCTTTTCATTTAGAGTAATTTGAATTCAAAAACTAGCCATTTCTAAACATTAGGAATGGATTCTAGTCGTTTGAATGACTATTGGATGCTTCTTCAATAGATTCTGCACATTTTGTTATGGCTGTCAGAAACAATCGAATCGACTCGAATATTCCATGAGTCGATTCGGATTCAGCACGAGTCGACTCGAAATATTTTGGGGTCAGCTCAATTTTATTTTACAGAAAATAGCTCTCTATCCTGTGAATCAAGTCGGCTCGAAATATTTTGGAGTCGGTTCGAAAGTGTGCTAGCCTTGTATGCCACAATCTATTATGCTAGAGTCAACTCGAAACATGCTAGAGTCGACTTGAACTCCTTTATTCAGCCTTTCTTATTCAATTTTAGTCAAACTTAATTTTTCTTGATTTTAAAGCTTCCCAAGTGTTTCTAAATGATTTCAAAGCATATCACAAGGATTTGCTTCCTACAAAAATATTCTTAACCAAGCTTCAAAGATATTGTCTCCTTTTATTTTCAATGTTATGTAATCATGAAAATCATTCTTTGGATCAACATATGATATCGCTAATCATTTTGTGCTCTTCCAACCCTCCTATAGTAACTTATCTGTGGGAAATTGTGTCCTAAAATTAATCATGTGATGATTGAGTTTCTCTTTGTATATAAATTATTGATTATTGAATAAAATTATTCTGATATTTTTCATCATAAAGCAACATCTTCTTGAACTCTTGTGCTGTGATGAAATCCTTAAAACTATGCTAGTGTACGATAAAGAGAGAATTTATCGTATAGTTCTTAAACATGTTTGTGATCAAATGATATGTCATTACAGGATGATGATGTTTATCGAGTAGAGATCGTTGTGTGCCAAATGGGTTGTTATTCTCTTAACCAAGGAGTATGGTGATATTGATATGATATACAGATGAAATATAGGAGTACATCATCACTGAACAAGTGACTCACTTACTGAGCATTTTGCTGTCAAGAGCTGCTCGTGAAGCACATAGATATAAGTATCTTTTAGATCTGAGATCACTATAGTAATTTGCAAGCAACTCACTGTACTTTGATATCGGACTATCTGGATTCCTAATGTAGAGATGGAAGACTATTGGGTACAATCAAGTACTTGCAAAGTCTGTGTATGATTAAGATGGGATTGACCCCTCCGAATTATTGAAGTTGATGTATCACTGTATTTTAATTTAGCAAAGCCTTGATTAAGATAATCCATGAGATGGATTTGAAAGATTGAAATACAATATAGATGAAGCAATCTCGATTGACAGTTAATCTGAACCATCCTAGAGCATTCAGGGTCAAAAAAATAAATTATGCGGTAACCATGTGTATGAATTCTGAAATATTTTTTTATGATAATTCAACCTATCTAATATCAGAAACTATTGCTAGATGATATTTGATTAGTGTAGAAATTGGTTCCTATGCTACTGACTTAGTGTTTGAATCTATAGAGTCACACATACAAGTCAGACAAAGTAGGAAGAAATTGACCTATGTTTATATATCTAATTTAGAAGTATTTAACTTGATTGAACATATAAACTATCTTGATTGAGAATTAAGTTATGGGTCAACGGGATTGAAGAGTTGACTATGTTTAGCTAGCACTACACATGAAGTTCAGGTTCGATCCCGAGAATGAATATTTTTTGATCTATGATCTATGGAGCATATAAAAGATTAGATTTAAGTATTGATTAATTTTAGATTAGATCTAAATTAATTAGATCTAAAATTCAAGTTAGATTTGGTATAAAAATCCTAAAGAGTTTGAGATTGACAGTCTTTCGAAATTATTTCGAACCAGCTTCGAATTGGATTCGAATCGGACTCATTTTGATGAGATATGAGAATTCCTACTTGCACTAAAATTCTCCTCTTATGTGGACCAACCAACACCTAGAATGATACTTGTTTGGGGCATCCCATGTGGGTGAAGAAGTAGGTGCAAATTGTTGTCATATGTGATGGCAATTCTATCTCATGTGGAATCTTTCTTTCATGAGTATTGGACTGATTCAAATCAGATTTAAGTTAGACTCCTATATTTATTAGGTTATGAGAATTATCTGTAAATAGAGAGAGTCTCTATCTATGGATGTATAGCAAATAAATCAAATTGAGAGAAGAGAGAAAGAGAGAGAGGCATGAGAAGAGAGAGAGGTCCTCTTGTTGCCGCCCCCTCTTATTGTGGATGTGGATCCATCTTGGGCATCCCACCTGCTAGTGTGAGGTGTCATACTAGTACATCTCCTCTCTTATTTGATTGGATTGTGAAGGTAATTGGATTGGAGTTCATCCCGCTTTCCGCGATGTCTGATGTGTGTGCGAAGTAGAGGGTCTGCACATCCAAAGCTCTGTGAAGGTTTATATCAGATTATTTGAGATTTAATCTCTGATTTTACTACTAATTAGATAAAAATTTAATTTTTAATCATATAGATAAATAAAAAAATTTTCAGATGCAACCTAAATCTTCTGAAGAGAAACCGTTTTCCTTCTCTTCAATTGGTATCAGAGCAGGTCTGAAATATATATATATAACTAAATTTTTTAAGATTAATTATATAAGATATAATTAAAATTTTTTATGAAATATTAAATCTAATTTAAATCTATTTATATAAAATTTTGGATCTGATTTTGATCAGATTAGAGATGCCTAATCAATGGTTGATTGAGGTTGTTATAAGTTTGTTATAATAAAATTCTATTTTTGCTAAATTTTTGATGAAATAACAACGTGAATTAAAATTTATTTTAAATTTATTTTAATAAAATTTTAATATTATTATTTACCTTATAAAGTGAGATTTATTTCAGATTTAATTGGATCCATTTTGATGGATATTTAGATCTGAATCCTATCAGAATTCAATACTGCACGAAAACAGATTTTACTAAAAATTTATTCCTTATGCATTCATGTTTGCATATAATTAATTTTTTATATGATATTAAATCTAAAATTAATATTTTATAATCAATATAAAATATATTTTAGATATGATATGATGTATATGATGCATCAAATCTAATTGGATTTGATGAAGAACATAATTGATAAGATCAATGATATGTTCATGACATAAAATAGTTTTGTCAATAATTATATATTGATGTGATTATATATTAAATTAAATTTCAAATTATAATAGCCTAGTACTCAGATTGATGCGATCATCAGACTATCTGATCATGGGAGTTTGAAGAGATTAATCTCTCTCTTGCTTATTCGATGGGTTCTCTTATGACATGTAGGGGTGTCATTATGATCCAATTTCATAAAAAAAAAATGAATAGATTTTTATGTATTATTTTGATCATAAATATGTTTAGATTAGATCTAAAGTGATTTATAATTTATTACAATAGATAAAATTCAGATATAAAATTATTTTAGATTTGAATTGCATGTTATATAAGATGTAATCGGTATAGATCTAAAAGTTGTCATGATGCATGAGTTGTATGTATGAAGTTTAGATCATACCTATATATGTTTAATTATTAAATATATTATAAAAATTTATTTTTATGTGTTGAAATATATGGTATGCTTCATCTGAAATCCTTGTAGAATAGTTTTACAGACTAAAACACATATTTCACATATTTACTTATAAATTAAGTTTTGAATGATCTAGATTTGAGAATTGAAGATCATTAAGACATCACATAAAATGATGGGCAAAGGGTTAGCATGAATCAGGTCCTTCTAATGGGTTAGACCTAGGGTTAGAAACATATATGGCTTAAGTAGAGAAATTGATTAAATCTAATCAAGTGTTAAATTAGATCAGATCAATATTTCTCTAAGTCAATCTCAATAGTTAAAGTTTGATCAAGTCTATGTATTTGATCCTAATAAATAGATCATGAATCTTCTGATGGACCAAATCAAAACTAATTAACCAGTTGGTGTCTAAGATAAGTTTGGCAGATTCGATCTAGTTTTTAATTAGGAGCTATTCACTTAGATGCTTCTATGGTGAGTTAAGGACATATCCCTCCCACTGATCTCACTTACCTGACTAATATGGTAGATTATATTTTGATTAGGTCACTAGTCGATTCATGCAGACCCATGCCATTAAGATGGATCAGTGTGACTGATTTAGGTATCTTTAGACCAGCTTGTGTCTAATCCTTTACATGACTTGGTGAAGTCAGTGGGAGGATTTACAACTTGCAGGTCGACTTCTTCTCTTATTCTCAGATCAATGAAATCAAATTTTCAAAATTATTAGGTCCATAAAGTGATAAAATTATGAGATAACTTGATCATTACCTTCCATTAAGATGCATGATAATGAGTCTAATATTCTAAATAGGCATTGGAGGTACCACATGCCTGGTGTCTATTACGTATTGAAATTGTCATTTATCATATGACTATCATGATGTACCTTCAGATCAATGCTCAGGTTGGTCGAGCCACGCTTGAATCTGGACATCCATTTGTTGGATGCACTTGATGTGTCATGTTAATGGTTGGATCTAACCGAGATTTTCAGTAGAGGCACCACACACCTGCTGAAGGGATGCCTGGGGCAAAACTTATTACTAGAAGTTGTTTGAAAAAATAATTGGTTATGAACCTACCCATGGATGCACTAAGATTGGTCGAGCCACACTCGGACTTGAATGCAGTTCGTGTGAATTTTAGTACCCTCTAAGGAATTAGTGTAATTCCTTGAGTTGAAGGTAGAGGCTACCAATTCGTAAAAATAGTGGGAGGATCTTTAGACTAAAATTTATATCTTCAGAATTAAAAATAATTTATATACTAATAGACTAATATTTTTTCTTTCAGTTATGGCTAATACACTATCTCTACGTACGCTGTTGGACAGCGACAAGCTCACCAGACTCAACTTCGATAGCTGGTATCAAAAGTTGAAGATCATCTTGGAGCATGAGAGGATTTTATATATTTTTACGGATGAGACATCTGAAGAACCTACAGTCAATGTTCCTCGTGCTACGAGAGATATTTACATGAAGTGGCTCAATGACCGTACGACTGTGCGTTGAGTAATGAGGGTAGCTATGAACGACGAACTTAGTTGTAAGTTCAAAGATGTACAGCCAGAAGAGATCATTCAAATATTGAATGAGTCCTTCAACACCCCTAAAGATGCAGAGAGACACAAAACCTCCTGCACAGTGTTCAATGCTCATATGCAAGAGGAAACTTCAATTACCAATTATGTATTGTACATGATTGAGTAGATTGAATGTCTTAACAAACTTGGCTTTCCGTTGCATGAATAGTTAGGCAAGGATACTATCCTCAATTTGCTACCAAAATCCTACCTATCCTTTCTCAATCATTATAAAATGATGAAGCCTGTAGTGAACTACCATGGTTTGCTAGGGTTACTATAGACTTTTAAGAAGGATTACCAACTCTAAAAGGAGTTAGTAAATTTAGTGGGAGGTTCATCTACAAGACGTCGATCCTTTAGGAGAGAAAAAAAAATACAGAAATCTCATACCGTCGATCCCAAGCAGAGCAAATAGTTAAAAGTTGACAAGAGTCAGGCAGAGTGCTTCTTCTGTAAGAAGCTGGGTCATTGAAAAAAGAATTATTCTGCTTATATAACCACCCTTGACCCAAACAGACCTAAAAATAAGAGAAAGAAGCAATCGGTTGTTTCATAAGGTACTTATATGATAACACCTTATAATTTCTCTATTTGTGATACTACTACTTGGGTATTGAATATCGAAAGTTCTATTAATATATGCAATTCATTGCAGGGACTGCAGGTAAATAAAAATTTTGAGAGGGCGAGTGGTTCCGTAACGTTAGAGATGGAAGTTTTGTTCCAGTTCTGACCTTAAGAACTTTATAGCTTGTCTTCGAGTCTAGTAGTATCATGTTAGATGATTGTCATTTTTATCCCTCTTTTTTGATGAATGTCATCTCTGTAGGCCTTTTGGCCAAATTTGGTTATAAGTTTATAATAAAAGATAATTTTTGTGATATCATTATGAATGATACTGCAATCATATGTGGACAATTAAAACATGACATATACATAATATCACAATCTGTTAATGTAATATACACACTCAGTAAATACCCTAAATTAAATAATGTCAGTGAATCTTACCTTTGGCATTATAGGCTTGGTCATGTGAACAAGAATAGGATTGATTGGTTGATCAAGGAATGTGTCTTTGAGATAGATGATTATAAATCATTACCTACCTGCGAATCCTGTTTACTTGGTAAGATGACTAAGTCACTTTTTTGTTGAGAAATGTATCCCAAAAATCAATCGTCAGTCTGTTGACGGTTGAGCAATCTTGTATGGTAATTGATTTGTTAATAAATAAAATATATTTGTATTTTCATCATAAGCTTTCATCTTCTAATGAACTCCGTTGTTATGATGAAGTCCTTAGGACTATTTAGATTCGATAAAGAGAGCATTTATCGATTAGTCTTTAAAACTGTTCATGATCAAATGATAGGCTGTTAATAAGACGACAGTTTCTATCGAGCATAGGTCGCTGTAGGCCATATGGACTGGTTGTCCTCTTAACCAAGGAGTGTGGAGACACTGGTATGGCATACAGATGAGATGTAAGGATACATCATCATTGAATATGACCAACTCTAGAGCATTCTACTGTCGAGAATGTCTCTGATGGGATATAGGTATAAGTGTCCCTTAGACCTGAGATCACCTCAGTGACTTGCAAGTAACTCACTGTGCTTTGATACTAGACTAACTGAATTTCTAATTCAGTGATGGAAGGCTTCTGGGCATAGTCAAGTACTTGCAACATCAGAGAGTGATTGAGATGGGATTGACCACTCCAAGAGTTGGAGAAGAATGAGTCACTGTATTTCAATTTAGCAAAATCTTGGCCAGGATAATCCATCAGATGGATTTGATATTTTGAAATACAATGTGGACAACCTGATCAGAGTTGATAGTGGAACTCTGAGGTATTCTATGATCATTTTGGTTAAGGGATGAATTATATGGAAACTATATCGTATGGTTCTAAGGATGTTGTTCTACACATTCGACCTATCTGGTCGTCGGGTACCATTGCTAGATGGTCACTTCGATTGGTACAAAAATTTATTCCTATACTACCGACTTAAGTTCGAATCTATAAGGTCATACACATTAGAGTTCATGATCCGATCGGATGGTTGATCAACGATTAAGAATCATTCTAGGATTAAATGATCAATACGATTGACATTTAACCTAGTGCAAGTGTTGTAGGAGGATCGATTAGCAATTCGATTGCTAATTGGCTTAATTTGATTAAGCCAATGGGCTGAGATTAAGTCTAATTGAATATAATTTAATTTGATTTGATTTGGGCTAGATTGGATCAAGTCCAATTGGTTTATTGGATAAGCCAAGTGTAAGGAAAAAACTATTCCTAGTTCAATTAGGACTTGGGTCAACCTAATTTCTAATTTGATTAATAAATTAAATCAGACTTAAATCTAATTTAATCTAATTAAATTAAATTTTTAATTGGGTTAAGACCTATTTTAATTGGGTTGATCTAATTTTGGTTTGATTTGATTTGAGAAACCAAATTAAAATAAGTCATAAGATAGAATCCTAGTAAGACTAGGATTCCACCTTGCGCCACATAAGCCCCTCCCACGCCCTCTCTCTTATTCCACGCCAATCTCCTCTTATTTTGTGTGACAAAAGCCCTCTCCCAGGTCTTTCCTACATCCAAAAGGTTTTCTCTCTTCTTTCATACATGGAAAGTGGTTGTGGATCAAATCAAAGTAGGAATAAGTTTGGATTTCAAATTCTATGAGATAGAGTTTTAGAAATCCAAAACTCTTTCCTTTTTGCACTGAATTTACCCAGATTTTTTTTGAGATTTTGGTGGATTTTAGCGCATACATTGTGCACCCTTTGCTAGTGGTCCATGCATGAAAATAAAGAGGAGGTTCCCAAGAGTTGGGCACCCCTTATCTTGCCATGTTTGGATAAGCCTTGACTAGGTATTTAACCTAGACAAGGACTCTATCATATCTCTCTCTATAAAATATGTTTCTTAATGAAATTTTTGATGAACACAAAGATTTAAGAGACCTTTGGGGCATCCAAAAATTAGAGAGAAAACCTTTGGGTCGTGGAGATATAATAGACACAAGACAGGGTGTCTAGGAGAGAGTAAAGAAAAGAAGAAGAGGGTCTTCTTCTAGGGTTGTTAGTTTCGTCTCTTTCCTTCCTCCATCTTGAGTTTTCTAAAAGCATCTTAGATCTAAAACTCCTCCTCCTACTTCTCCTCTTTGGAAAGCCCAAATCAAGAAGAAGGAGGCACCTGATCAACCATCGAAGAAGGATCAGTGCAGTACTAGCATACTGTGCTGATTTTCTGAAGCAGAATTTCTGATCGAGATTCGTGGGCTTGTGTGATAACTCCTAGAGACTGGATGCGTGTGCAGTTTGCAACATCATCCTAAACCCAGAACACAAGGTTAGAACATCTAACTTGCAAGGTAATAGATCTGATCTATTGTTTAATACATACATTAGATGTAGTATAGAAACATGTTGATATGATCAACATGTAGTTCATGCTCTATATATTTTAATTTTTGATTTAATACTATGTAATAATCATTAATAAAATTTTATATCTAGAGATTCTCTGATTTTAAAAAATAAATTTTGATTTATTTTAGTCTTTCGCTGTCTGATCTTGAAAAAATTTTAAGATCTAACCTGAAACCCTAGATCTGGTTCCTTCAATTGGTATCAAGCCTAAGGTTGTTTATTACATGATTATTTATACATGCTTAGATTATTTTTTAGATTAGATCTAATTTATAATCTGATTATTAAATTTAAAATTAAAATTTTAGATCAATCACAAACTGTAAGGTTGTCCTGCTGTAAGGTTTACCCCTTACAGTGCAAAGATTGTCCTAGTTCGTGTAGATCTATCTTTGATCATAAATTTGTTAGATATGATCTAGATTAAATTTATAATTTATTAGATTTAAAAAATATTTAAATCTAAAATAAAATCTCTTTGTTAATAATTTTTGTGCAAAGAAATTGTTTAAAGTTGAAATTATTTCAATTACATGAATCTGTTTAGATTAGATCTAAAGTAGTTTCATATTTATTTCATTTACATCTTGATTATGAATCAAATATGCAATATGGTTGGTAAAATCATATTGTAAAATTATTTTACAAATATAAAAATTATTTTTGAAAAGCCGAACCCAACCCTCAGCCCAAAACTTAATTAAGAATTAAGAAGTTGTTTGATTGGGTTCTAGGATTGTGAATTGAAGAACCTAAAACACAAACCATAACACATTAGATTAATGGGTTAGTGGGAATTAGGTTTATTAATTGGTTAGACCTATGGTTAGATTAAAGATGGACTTAATTAGAGAATTGACTAAATCTAATCAATTGTTGTCTCAGATTAGGTCAAAAATTCTCTAGATCAATTATAATAGTTGTAGTTGGTCAAGTCCATGTCTTTAATGAGAACCAAATGGACTTGATTCTTGGCTAAGTGGTCTAGCACGAACTGTTAGATTGATCTAATCGAAACTAATTAAATCAGTTGGTGTCTAAGGTAAACCAGACCGGTGGTTTTTAATTGGGAGCCCGCTTACTTGGCTATTTTTGATAGTGTCTGAGGCAAACTTTGGCCGACCCTCCACTGATCGAACTTATCTGCCTCTTGATGAAATTATATTTTGATCGGATCACTTGACTATTCGAGCTGACCCATGTCAGCTAGGTAAATCAGTATGACTGATTTAGGTGCTCCTAGACCAGCTCTTTTAATGGTCTCCCTTAAGCTGACTTGGTGAAGTCAGTGGGTGGATCATGATAAGCTGGTTCATCTGATCTCATCCTCTAAATTATTTAAATCCTCTAAAATTATTAGGTCCTTAAAATGATAAAGTTATGGAGATAACTGAGTCATAGCTTCCCATTAAGGTGTTTGATAATGAGTCCATTAACTCAATAATCATTGCAGACCAAAGGCCTGGTGCTTGTTGACTAATGAATTATCACTCATCATATGATGATTTGAAAGTATCTCTCTAATGATGGTTAGGTGAGCCAACCAAAGTTAGGCTTAATCATTCGTTGGTTAGATGCATCAAGTATGGTCATGTTAATGGTTGGACCTAATCGGATTCTTATAGTGGAGGCCAAAGCCTACTGATTAGGTTTCTGGGGCAAAATTAAAATTACTAAAAATTATTTAGAGAAATAATTGGTTATGAACCTACCCTTAGATGTACATGAGTTGGCCAACCAAAGTTAGGCTTGTGTGCAGTCTAAGTGGATTCTAGTACCCACTAAGAAATTAGGGTAATTCTTGAATTGGAGGTAGAGGCTACCAATTCGAATAAAATAGTAGGAGAAACCTTTTGATTAAAATTCAAATCTTTAAGTTTAATGAATCAATTACTAATTAGGTTATAATTTTTTTTTATGCAGAAATGGCCACTTCCCTATCGCTCCGATCATTGTTGGACAATGATAAGTTGGTGGGACCCAACTTCGGTAGCTGGTACCGAAAGTTGAAGATAGTCCTAGAGTATGAACGGATCCTATATGTGATAATGGATCCTGCACCTGAGGAGCCAGCTGCTAATGCACGTGGAACAGTCAGAGACACTTATCAAAAGTGGCTTAGTGATCAGACCATGGTGCCCTATATCATGCTGGCTGCCATGAGCGACGAGTTCAATCGCAGATTCGAGACAGCTCAACCAAAGGACATGCTTCAAGTGTTGGAGGATGCTTTTGGCACACCCGATGAGGTGGAGAGGTACAAGACTAGTTATGCGATCTTCAATGCCAAAATACGGGATGGTGCCTCTGTCACTGATCATGTATTGTATATGATCGAGCTGATGGAACGATTGAGCAAGCTCACTTTCTCTTACATGAGCAGCTTGGGAAAGATGCAATACTAAACTCGCTGCCCAAGTCTTATCTCTCATTCCTCACTCATTATAGAATGACAAAGCCTGAAGAGAACTACCACGATTACTGGGGTTGCTTCAGAACTTTGAGAAGGATCACCAACTCCACAAGGAGTCGATGAACTTAGTGGGAGGTTTGTCTTTTGGTTCTCGACCCTTTAAAAAGGAGAAGAAGAACAAGAAGAAGAAAGTGAAAAATGTGCAAGTTCAGGCTGAGACATCAGTGCAGGGCCAGACTAGAAAAATCAAGCCCGATAAGAGTCTATTCTACTGGAAAGCATCCTAGATTAGATAGTGTATCAGATATCTACTTATGGCACTATAGGCTAGGTCATATAAACAAGAACAGGATAAACAGGTTGACTCAAGAGGGAATCTTCGAAGTCAGTGATTATGAATCACTTCCAACCTGTGAGTCCTGTCTTCTTGGTAAAATGACCAAGTCACCTTTTATTGAAAAAGGTGAGAGAGCTACTGAGCTCTTGGGCATAGTACATACTGATGTATGCGGGCCCATGAGCACAAGTGCTAGAGGTAGATATTTCTACTTCATAACTTTCATGGATAATCTATCCAGATATGGATATGTCTATCTGATGAAACATAAGTCGGATTCATTTAAAATGTTCAAATGATTCCGAAGTGAAGTAGAAAAATAAACTGGAAGAGTATTAAAACTCTTCAATCTGATCGAGGAGGAGAATATCTTTCTAGTGAGTTTCTCACATATCTAGGAGAGAATGAGATTCTCTCCCAATGGACTCCTCCAGGAACACCACAGCATAATGGTGTGTCTGAAAGAAGAAATCGGACTCTGTTAGACATGGTCCGATCCATGATGGGTTTTGCCAGCTTGTCGATATCCTTCTGGGTATATGCACTAGAATCAGCCTGTTATCTATTAAATAAGGTTCCAAGTAAGTCTGTAATTAAGACTCCATATGAGATATGGACAGGGCATAAGCCAACACTTTCACACCTTAGGATCTGGGGGTGTCCGACCTATGTCAAACGATTAGTCATAGACAAACTTGGACCTAGGTCTGACAAATGCACATCATCGGGTACCCCAAATAGACCAAAGGATATTTTTTCTACCATGCTGATGAACAAAAGGTGTTCATCAGTTTTAAGATAATTTTTTTTAGAAAAAGAGTTCCTTGGTGAAGGAATCGTTGCCTCTAAGGTTGAACTTGATGAAGTTCAACAGGTAGAAGGACCGACACCAATAGCTGAACCTGAGTCAGATTTGATTAAATCAGATCCGAAGCCCAATGTACCTGCACCATTAAGGTGATCCGATAGAGTACCACGTCAGCCAAACAGATACTATAGTTTCTTGATCCGAGACGATGATTTCATCGAACTCGATGAGAATGATGAGGATCCGATCACCTATATGGATGCAATGTAGAGACCTGATTTTGAGAAATAGCTTAAAGCCATGAAATCTGAAATGGAATCCATGAAGGTCAACGATGTATGGACATTGGTTGACCCACCTGAAGGGGTTAAACCCATTGGGTGTAAATGGGTATTCAAAAGGAAAAGGGGTGCAGACGGAAAGGTGGAGACCTATAAAGCCCGTCTGGTTGCCAAGGGATATCGTCAACGTTATGGTATTGACTATGATGAGATATTTTCTCCTGTGGCAATGCTCAAATCCATTCGAATAATGCTTGCAATAACTGCCCATCTGGATTATAAGATCTGGCAAATGGATGTAAAGATAGCTTTTCTGAATGGAGAGCTGACCGAAGAGGTGTATATGATACAACCTGAGGGGTTTACATCCACAGATGAGTCCAAGATGTGCAAGCTTCAGAGATCCATTTATGGATTGAAGCAAGCTTCTCAGAGTTGGAACATGCATTTTGATAAGATGATCAAAACGTATGGCTTCGTTAAGAATGGAGAAGAGCCCTGCATCTATAAATGGGCAAATGGTCTAGTTGTGGTATTTCTTATTTTGTACGTGGATGATATTCTCTTAATCAGGAATGACATCCCCGCACTATAGGGAATAAAAGTTTGGTTGTCATCGCAGTTCTCTATGAAGGATTTGGGTGAAGCATCCTACATCCTATGGATGAAGATCTATAGGGATAGATCTAAAAAGATGCTTGGGTTATCCCAGTCCACGTACATAGATACTATGCTGAAGAGGTTCAGCATGGAGAATTTCAAGAAGGGCTATCTACCGATAGGCTATCTACGATAGGCCATGGAATTTATCTCTCTAAGAAGGATTGTCGATAACTTCTGAAGAGAAAGAGCGTATGAGTACAATCCCATATGCTTCGATCGTGGGATCTATCATGTACGTCATGATATGTACAAGACTAGATGTGGCATACTCACTAGGAGTAGTGAGTAGATACCAACTGATCCTGGAGAAAACCATTGGAAAGTGGTTAAAGCCATCCTTAAGTATTTGAGAAATACTAAGGATCAATGGTTGGTTTATGGCGAGTCAGATCTGAAACTTGTGGGGTTCACAGACTCCAGCTTTCAATCTGACCATGATGACAGTAGAAGCGTGTCAGGTTATATCTTTACTCTAAATGGTAGAGCTATCTGCTGGAAGAGTTCGAAGCAGCATACTGTGGCAGACTCTGTTTGTGAAGCAGAGTACATTGCAGCATCGGATGCCGCGAAGGAAGCTGTGTGACTGAAGAAATTCATCATCGAGCTTGGAGTAGCACTCTCCTCGATGGTTCAGTCCTGCTCTACTGTGACAGCACTGGTGTCATAGCTCAGGCGAAGGAACCCAAAGCACACTAGTGGACAAAGCATATTTTGCACCGCTTCCATTTGGTCTGGAAGATTGTAGATCGAAGTAATGTCGACCTTCAAAAGATCGATGAAAAGGAGAACCTGGCCGACCCCTTCACTAAAGCCCTGGCGATAAAAAATTCGACAACCACAAGTTGAAGATGGGTATTAGATACTGTGCTGAGTGACTTTAGGACAATGGGAGTTGTTGAAAAATGTATCCCAAAAATCAATCGTCAGCCTGTTAATGGTTGAGCAATCTTGTATGATAATTGATTTATTAATAAATAAAATATATTTGGTATTTTCATCATAAGCTTTCATCTTCTAATGAACTCTGTTGTTATGATGAAGTCCTTAGGACTATTTAGATTCGATAAAGAGAGGATTTATCGATTAGTCCTTAAAACTATTTACGACCAAATGATAGGCTGTTAATAAGGACGACAGCTTTTATCGAGCATAGGTCGCTATAGGCCATATGGGTTGGTTGTCCTCTTAACTAAAGGAGTGTGGAGACACTGGTATGATATACAGGTGAGATGTAAGGGTACATCATCATTGAACGTGACGAACTCCAGAGCATTCTGCTGTCGAGAATGTCTCTGATGGGATATAGGTATAAGTATCCCTTAGATCTGAGATCACCTCAGTGACTTACAAGCAACTCACTATGCTTTGGTACTGGACTAACTGAATTTTTAATTTAGTGATGGAAGGCTTTTGGGCATAGTCAAGTACTTATGAAGTCAGAGTGTGATCGAGATGGGATTGACCACTCTAAGAGTTGGAGAAGAATGAGTCACTGTATTTCAATTTAGCAAAATCTTGGTCAGGGTAATCCATCAGATGGATTTGATACTTTGAAATACAATGTGGACAACTTGATCAGAGTTGACAGTTTAACTCTTAGGTATCCTATGATCATTTTGGTCAAGAGAATGAATTATATGGAAACTATATCCGTATGGGTTCTAAGGATGTTGTTCTACACATTCGACCTATCCGATCATCGGATACCATTGCTAGATGGTCACTTCGATTGGTACAAAAATTTATTTCTATACTACTGACTTAGGTTCGAACCTATGAGGTCACACACATTAGAGTTTATGATCCGATCAGATGGTTGATCAATGATTAAAAATTGTTCTAGGTTTAAATGATCAATACGATTGACATTTAACCTAGTGCAAGTGTTGCAGGAGGATCGATTAGCAATTCGATTGCTAATTGACTTAATTTGATTAAGTCAATGAGCTGAGAATAAGTCTAATTGAATATAATTTAATTAAATTTAGTTTGGGCTTGATTGGATCAAATCCAATTGGTTTATTGGATAAGCCAATGCAAGTAAAAAACTAGTCCTAGTTCAATTAGGACTTGGGTCAACCTAATTTCTAATTTGATTAGAAAATTAAATCAGATTTAAATCTAATTTAATCTGATTTAATTAAATTTTTAATTGGGTTAAGACTTATTTTAATTACGTTGATCTAATTTTGGTTTGATTTGGTTCGAGAAACCAAATTAAAACAAGTAATAAGATAGAATCCTAGTAAGACTAGGATTCCACCTTGCCCACATAAGCCCCCCCATGCCCTCTCTCTTTTTTCATGCCAATCTCCTCTTATTTTATGTGACAAAAGCCCTCTCCTAGGTCTTTCCTATGTCCAAAAGATTTTCTCTCTTTTTTCATACATGAAAAGTGGTTGTGGATCAAATCAAAGTAGGAATAAGTTTGGATTTCAAATTCTATGAGATAGAGTTTTAGAAATCCAAAACTCTTTCCTTTTTGCATCGAATTTACCCAGATTTTTTTTGAAATTTTTATGGCTTTTAGGATACACATTGTGCACCCTTTGCTGGTGTCCATACATGAAAATAAGGAGGAGGCACCCAAGAGTTGGGCACCCCTTATCTTGCCATGTTTGGATAAGCCTTGACTAGGTATTTGACCTAGACAAGGACTCTATCATATCTCTCTCTATAAAATGAGTTTATTTATGAAATTTTTGGTGAACATAAAAATTTGAGAGGCCTTTGGGGATCCAAAAATCAGAGAGAAAAACTTTTGGGTCGTGGAGATATAATAGACACAAGACAGGGTGTCTAGGAGAGAGTAAAGAGAAGAAGAAGAGGATCTTCTTCTAGGGTTGTTAGTTTCATCTCTTCCCTTCCTTCATCTTAAGTTTTCTGAGAGCATCTCAGATCTAAAACTCCTCCTCCTACTTCTCATCTTTGGAAGATCCCAAATCAAGAAGAAGGAGGCACCTGATCAACCATCGAAGAAGGATCAGCGCAGTACTAGCATACTGTGCTGATTTCCTGAAGCAAGACTTCTTATCGAGATTCGTGGGCTCGTGTGGATGACTCCTAGAGATCGGATACATGTGCAGTTTGCAACATCATCCTCAAGCTCGAAACAGCAAGGTTAGAACGTCTAACTTGCAAGGTAATAGATCTGATCTATTGTTTAATACATACATTAGATGTAGTATAGAAACATGTTGATATGATCAACATGTAGTTCATGCTCTATATATTTTAATTTTGATTTAATGCTATGTAATAATCATGTAATAGGATCTTAGATCTAGGGATTCTCTGATTTAAGTAAATAAATTTTGATTTATTTTAGTCTTTCACTGCCTGATCTTAAAAAAGTTTCAAGATCTAACTCTGAAATCCTAGATCTGGTTCCTTCACTTTTAAGGAAAAAGAATAAAGAGCCAGCGATGTCCTAAGTCTAATACATACTGATGTATGCAGGTCTATGAACATACATGCTAGAGAAAGATACTGCTACTTCATTACATTTACAAACGATCTATCGAGGTATGAGTATGTCTATCTTATGAAGCATAAATCAGAATCATTTGAAATGTTCAAACAATTCCGTGCTGAAGTAGAGAAATAAATTGGAAAGAGTATTAAGATCCTTTAGTCAGACCGAAGAGGTGAATACTTCACCAATGAGTTTTTGACATATCTGAAAGAGAATGAGATTCTCTTACAGTGGACCCCTCTGGGAACACCACAACATAATGGGGTGTTGGAGAGGAGGAATTGAGTTTTGTTAGACATGATCTGATCCATGATGGGCTTTGCGAGTCTGCCAATCTTCTTTTGAAGATATGCTCTAGAAACTATCTGCTATATTTTGAATAAGATATCCAGCAAGTCTATCGATAAAACTCCATATGAGATATGGATTAGGGTAAGTCAGTGCTTTCACACCTTAGGACTGGGGGTGTTTAGATTATGTCAAGCATTTAAAGATAGATAAGCTTGGACCGAAGTCCGATAAATATTTGTTCGTATGGTATCCAAAAAAAATTAAAAGTACTATTTCTATCTCACTATAAAATAAAAGGTGTTTGTCAGTAGTCGAATAGTCTTTTGGAAAAGGAGTTTTTTGGAGAAGGAGCTAATGCCTGTAAAATTAAACTTGATGAAATTCATAAAGTGGAAGGACCGACACACACAGAATTAGATTTGATTGGTGGATCAAATTTGAAGCCAGTAGAGGCATCATTGAGGAGATCCGATAGAGTATCGCGTCAACCGGACAGATACTACAGTTTTCTGGTCTGAGACGGTGACCCCATCGAACTTAATGAGAATGATGAGAATCTGATCATTTATATGGAGGTCATGCAAAGGTTCAACTCTCAGAAATGGCTTGAGGCCATGAAGTCCGAGATGGAGTCCATGGAGATCAATGATGTATGGACACTAGTTGATCCATCCGAAGGGATAAAATCCATAGGGTGTAAATGGATTTTTACGAGAAAAAGTGGAGCGGACGGAAAGGTAGAGACCTATAAAGCCTGTCTAGTTACCAAGTGATACTGTTAGCATTATGATATTGACTATGACAAGATGTTCTCTCCTATGGTAATGCTCCAATCCATCTGGATTATGCTTGCATCGCTGCATACTTAGATTATGAGATCTAACAGATGGATGTTAAAATTACTTTCTTCAATGAGGAGTTGGAAGAAGAGGTGTATATGATACAACCTAAAGGGTTCACATCCACAGATAAGTCAAAAGTGTGCAAGCTGAAAAGGTCTATTTATGGACTTAAGCAGGCATCTAGGAGTTGGAACATACATTTTGATAAGGTGATCAAAATATATGACTTCATTAGGAATAGAGAAGAGCCTTGCATCTATAAGTAGGCTTTCAATTCTGTAGTCATATTTTTTGTGCTATATGTGGATGACATACTGTTACTAAAAAATGACATCCCTACTTTACAGAGTGTGAAACTGTGGTTATCATCACAGTTTTCCATGAAGGACTTGAGAGAAGCATCCTACATCTTTGGAATGAAAATCTATAAGGATGGATCTAGAAGGTTACTTGGATTATCCCAAATCACGTACATCGATATCTTGTTGAAGCGGTTTAACATAGATAATTGTAAGAAAGGCTATCTTCCGATAGGCCATGGGATTACACTTTCTAAGAAGGATTGTCCGACAACTCCTTAGGAGAGAGAGTGCATAAGTAGAATACCATATACTTCGGCAGTGGGATCTATCATGTATGCTATGATATGTATGAGGTCGGATGTGGCCTATTCACTAGAGATAGTGAGTAGGTACCAGTCTGATTCGGATGAGAAGCATTGAAAGATTGTGAAAGCAATTTTTAAGTATTTAAGAAATAATAAAGACCAATGGCTTATCTATGGAGACACTGATCTGCAACTTATGGAATATACTGACTTCAATTTTTAATCAGATTGTGATAACAGTAAAAGCATATCAGGCTAGTATTTACTCTGAATGGAGGAGCTATTTGTTGGAAGAATTTTAAGCAACATACTATAGTCGATTGTGTATGCAAAGCAGAATATATTGCTGCATCGGATGCTGCAAAGGAGGCGGTGTGGTTGTGAAAGTTCATCGACGAGCTAGGAGTTACACCTTCCATTGATGGCCCTATTCTGCTGTAATATGATAGCTCCAGTGCCATAGCTCAGGCGAAAGAACCCAAGTCGCACCATCGCACCGATCATGTTCTGCACCGCTATCATCTGGTGCAAGAGATCCTGAACCAAAGTGACATCGAACTTCAGAAGATTGACGAAAAAGAGAACTTAGCCGACCCCTTCACTAAAGCTCTTGAGATCAAAGAGTTCGATGACTTCAAATAGGAGATGGGTATAAGATACTATCCCAATTGACTTTAGTCCAAGTGGGAGTTGTTAAAAATTATATCCTAAAATCAATCGTGTGACGATTGAGTTCTTCTTTGTATATGAGTTATTGATTATTGAATAAAAGTTATTCTAGTATTTTTCATCATAAAGTAATATCTTCTTTGAACTCTTATGCTGTGATGAAGTTCTTAGAACTATGCTAGTGTATAATAAAAAAAAATTATCGTATAGTTCTTAAACATGTTCACGATCAAATAGTATGTCATTATAGAATGATGATGTTTATCGAGTAGAGGTCATTGTGTGCCATATGGGTTGGTTATCCTCTTAACCAAAGAATATGGTGATACTGGTATAGCATACAGATAAGATATAGGAGTACATCATCACTGAATAAGTGACTCATCTGCTGAGCATTTTGCTGTCAAGAGCTGTTTGCGGAGCATATGGGTATAAGTATCCTTCATATCTGAGATCACCATAGTTACTTGCAAGCAACTCACTGTGCTTTGGTGTCGGACTATCTGGATTCCTAATACAGTGACGGAAGGATACTGGATACAGTCAAGTACTTATGAAGTCTGTGTGTAGATTAAGATGGGATTAACTCCTCCAAATTATTGGAGTTGATATATCATTGTATTTCAATTTAGCAAAACTTTGGCCAGGGTAATCCATGAGATGGATTTGAAAGGTTGAAATACAATACGGATGAAGCAATCTTGGTTGACAGTTAATCTGAGACCATCCTAGAGCATTCAGGATCAAAAAGATGAATTATATGATAACCATGTGTATGGGTTCTGAAATATTTTTTTGCGATAATTTAATCTATCTGGATATCGGAGATTATTGCTACATGGTATCTTGATTAGTACAAAAATTAGTACCTGTGCTACCAGCTTAGTGTTTGAACCTATGGAGTCACGCACACAAGTCAGACAAAGTAGGAAGGAATTGACCTATGTTTATATGTCCAATTTGAAAGTACTTGATTTGATTGAATATATAAACTAACTTGATTGAGAATTAAGTTATGGGTCAAACAGGATTGAAGAGTTGACTATGTCTAGCTTGCACTACACATGAGGTTCAGGTTCGATCTCGAGGATGAATATTTTTTGATCTATGATCCATAGAGCATATGAAAGATTGAATTTAAGTGCTGATTAATTTTAGATTAGATCTGAATTAATTAAACTTAATTAGATCTAAAATTTAAGTTAGACTTGATACAAAAGTTCTAAAGAGTTTGGGATTGATAGCCTTTCGAAACTTTTTCGAACCAGCTTTGAATTGGATTCGAATCGAAACTATTTTAATGAGATATGAGAATTTCTACTTGCACTGAGATTTTTTTCTCATATGGGCTGACCAACACCTGGAATGGTGCTGGTTTGGGGCATCCCATGTGGGTGAGGGAGTGTGTGCAAATTGGTTATCATATGTGATGGCAATTCTATCTCATATAGAAATCTTTCTTTCATGAGTATTGAACTGATTCAAATTAGATTTGAGTTAGGACTCATATACTTATTAGGTCATGAAAATCATTTATAAATTGAGAGGGTTTTTACCATGGATGCATAACAAACAAATCAGATTGAGAGAAGAGAGAAAGAGAGAGAGAGGTGTGAGAAGAGAGAGAGGTCCCTTCTTCTCCTTGACCCTCTCCTCTTGTTGCCGCCCCTGTTCCTTTGGGCATGGATCCATCTTGGACATCCCACCTACTGGTGTGAGGTATCACACCAGCATATCTCCTCCCTCGTTTGATTGGATTGCAAGGTAATTGGATTAGAGTTCATCCTGCTTTCTTGCGGTGTCTGATGTACATGCGAAGTAGAGGGTCTGCACATCCAGACCTCTACGAAGGTTTATATCAGATTATTTGAGATTTGATCTCTAGTTTTGCTATTAATCAGATAAGGATTTGATCCTTAATCATATAGATGAATAAAAAAATTTTCAGATGCAACCTGAGCCTTCTGAAGAGAAACAGTTTTCTTTCACTTCATCATCAGCATCATTTAGCAAATCATATTACTTTGCAGCCTCTACATTTGGTTATTCACATTCAAATCTCTTTTCATCAAATCCACTAGTATGCCAATCGAACTTAGGACCTAATGTGTCCATCACCATGCTTCTATATGCATTTACATTGTCCATTGGAGGTATATCATTATTTCTACTTGATGATTGCCTGCATAAGGTTTACCATAGGCATCCCATGTGGTGTATCCCCTATGAACCCTTTTCTATACAGGTGGACAGTAATATCCTCCTAGTTATGGAAGCACAAATTTGTACACCTCGATAATGGACACCTAAATTTGTCTCTATAAGAAATCCCAAATTGAGAAAATGCAAAATCAAAGAACTATTTCATCCCTACATTAAATTTATCACTAACATATCCATCCGTGTTAAGTCAATGATATATCCAACTATGATCAGTAGATATGAGTTTTGCACTAATATCAGTCTATAGTAACACATTCCAATTAGTGTTATTAATGTTTATTTAGATAACAATGCAAAGAGAATTAAAAATTAAAAAAATGATGAATATCCAAACTACATAACAAAAATCAAAGCACATCAAGTGGTGGAGGATAGTCAAGCCCCATAAAAAGCCCATAGTCTTTAGAAATGTGCAACAATCAAAGAATGGTTGGTATAATTTCATGAGTATGATTAATTGACAATTGCTAAATAGAAACTTGATAAAATAAATCAAATCAAAATAATAATAAAGGTGTATGCATGCCCATTAATTTTTAGTGAATAATATTGCATCTTGAAATTAGTTAACAATAATTTTTTCAGAGACAAACTTGATGAATCTGAAATGATCTTTTGTGGTACAAGAGCCAAAATTGTAATGAAATAGGTCAATATATAAGTGGTAATATGTACAGCACCAAGAAATAAGTCAAAAGAAAACTATACTGAATATTGTACCATAAATATGAGTTTATCATTGAGATTGATTTGCATGCTGAAACATAAAAATGATGATGACCAAGAGTGAATTTGGAAAAAGATTAGATGATAACCAATAGCATACACAAAACAATGCTTCTCAACATTAGCACGTAGCAAGCAGATAAGCTATGTCTATTCTTGGAAACTTAATTTGTTGAAGGAAGTAAACTAAAATCTCTAATAATAGATACCATAAAGAAGGCGATTACAGAAAAAATGACTAAACATAGATGCAAGTGCAGAAAAATCAGATAATCTAAATCCCCAATAATATAAATGAACTAATTTTAACATTGGCATATATAGAAAACAAAATCTTCAGTATATATAATCCCTAAAAGTTAAAATCCTCAGTAATAGATACTAACATCAGTGATAATACTAGATCAATAATTAAAGCAACAAAAAAAAAGTTCAAGCTAGAGTACACCCCTATCGTCTCCGACCGCTTTTCACTCGTGTCATCTTCTCCCCCTCCCATGTTGCTGCCCTCTCCCTCCCCCTCTTCTCCTCCTCCTTTTCCACCTTTGGCCCTTCTCCTTCATCATCCTCCTCTGCCTCCTCCTCTCCCTCCCCAAACCGATGACCTCTCCCCCACCCTCCGATCTCCCTTAGGTGGTCTCCTTCCCCACAAATCACAAAAAAAAGAATGAGATGAAAAGAAAATGAGGGAAAAAGGAAAGAAAATTATCAATCCATGTGGGAAAAAGATCTTACCTTTTGATTTCTTCCATCATTCATTTGTTCTCGTTGATTTTTCCTATGTATTCCCCTAGTTTTTCTTCTATTTTTTCCATCCTTAGGGTCTCAACCAGGTGGAAGACCTAGAGCAGGCAAATAGGGAAATGTTACATGATGGATAGAGCATTTGTGATGGGTATACATACATACATACATACATACATACATATATATATATATATGTATGTATGTATGTATGTATGTATGTATGTATGTATGTATGTATGTATATGGATGCCGTGCGCGTGTGTGATGGGTATACATACATACATACATACATACATACATACATACATACATAATATATATATGTATGTATGTATGTATGTATGTATGTATGTATGTATATGGATGCATGCGCGTGTGTGTGCACGCATGCACGCGTGTGCATATGTATGTATCTATATATGTATATGTGTGTGTGTGTATATAAGAGTTTAAATAGATATTAGTATTTGATCTAAGTATAGATAAGTGTGCCTTATTGGTTAAGGTAGTGATTATGCTATCAACAATTTGGAATTTAGATCTTCGTACCATCCTATTTATATTTTTTATAAAAATTAATTTATATATATTTATTTATTATAAAAAATAATAAATTATAAAAAATTTAAAAATTTAATGAAAATTTATTATATATATTTTTAATAAATTTATTATATATATAAAAATATATATAATTAAGTTTTGATAGGAGGTATGGGCAAATCTAAATTCAAATAAATTTTAATTTTAAATTTTAAACTCTTCTCAAATCTTAAGGATACAGCTAAATGAGTTTAGGATAGCATTGAGTATGGATTAGGTCGATCAATATCCATATCTATCTATAATTAATTGAGAATTTCATATCCATACCCATCCAATATCCATCTCGATCAAATTGAGTTGATTCGATAAGAGGGTCAGGTTGGGTTGGATGAATCAAGTCGGATCAACAGTCAAATTTTTTATAAAAATTAATATTATATATATATAATCAGATTCAAGGAACGAGTAATCCATGCAATGAATATGGTAGATAAAAAGAAGTGGATGGCTGAAATTTCACTTATGAAGGATAGCATAATAATCATCTAATTTATTTTGCAATGTTGGTGTAGTGTGTTATTATAAATTCACAAATCACAATAAAAATTTGAGAAAGCTCATATTAGGAGGGGAAAATGAAAATTTGTAAAAATTAGGAATGCTTAGTGTTGTTTCTGTTTTCTATTTTTATTTAAAAGTATAAGAAAAAAAAACTCGACAGAATAACATGCTTGACAAAATCATTATGTTTTTGAAATTATCTATCAAATCATTGGAGTTTTTAAATGTTGAGATTTAATGCTTTAAAGTAATAGTGAATAAGAAAACGTGAAAAGTAGAAGTTTTGTAAATGCCATCACCTCAATTTCTGTGCTACTTTAGTAATTCATAGAGAATTGAAAACAACA
>NC_025999.2:67584417-67663877 GCF_000442705.2 Elaeis guineensis
TTCCAACCTGTGAGTCCTGTCTTCTTGGTAAAATGACCAAGTCACCTTTTATTGAAAAAGGTGAGAGAGCTACTGAGCTCTTGGGCATAGTACATACTGATGTATGCGGGCCCATGAGCACAAGTGCTAGAGGTAGATATTTCTACTTCATAACTTTCATGGATAATCTATCCAGATATGGATATGTCTATCTGATGAAACATAAGTCGGATTCATTTAAAATGTTCAAATGATTCCGAAGTGAAGTAGAAAAATAAACTGGAAGAGTATTAAAACTCTTCAATCTGATCGAGGAGGAGAATATCTTTCTAGTGAGTTTCTCACATATCTAGGAGAGAATGAGATTCTCTCCCAATGGACTCCTCCAGGAACACCACAGCATAATGGTGTGTCTGAAAGAAGAAATCGGACTCTGTTAGACATGGTCCGATCCATGATGGGTTTTGCCAGCTTGTCGATATCCTTCTGGGTATATGCACTAGAATCAGCCTGTTATCTATTAAATAAGGTTCCAAGTAAGTCTGTAATTAAGACTCCATATGAGATATGGACAGGGCATAAGCCAACACTTTCACACCTTAGGATCTGGGGGTGTCCGACCTATGTCAAACGATTAGTCATAGACAAACTTGGACCTAGGTCTGACAAATGCACATCATCGGGTACCCCAAATAGACCAAAGGATATTTTTTTCTACCATGCTGATGAACAAAAGGTGTTCATCAGTTTTAAGATAATTTTTTTTAGAAAAAGAGTTCCTTGGTGAAGGAATCGTTGCCTCTAAGGTTGAACTTGATGAAGTTCAACAGGTAGAAGGACCGACACCAATAGCTGAACCTGAGTCAGATTTGATTAAATCAGATCCGAAGCCCAATGTACCTGCACCATTAAGGTGATCCGATAGAGTACCACGTCAGCCAAACAGATACTATAGTTTCTTGATCCGAGACGATGATTTCATCGAACTCGATGAGAATGATGAGGATCCGATCACCTATATGGATGCAATGTAGAGACCTGATTTTGAGAAATAGCTTAAAGCCATGAAATCTGAAATGGAATCCATGAAGGTCAACGATGTATGGACATTGGTTGACCCACCTGAAGGGGTTAAACCCATTGGGTGTAAATGGGTATTCAAAAGGAAAAGGGGTGCAGACGGAAAGGTGGAGACCTATAAAGCCCGTCTGGTTGCCAAGGGATATCTCAACGTTATGGTATTGACTATGATGAGATATTTTCTCCTGTGGCAATGCTCAAATCCATTCGAATAATGCTTGCAATAACTGCCCATCTGGATTATAAGATCTGGCAAATGGATGTAAAGATAGCTTTTCTGAATGGAGAGCTGACCGAAGAGGTGTATATGATACAACCTGAGGGGTTTACATCCACAGATGAGTCCAAGATGTGCAAGCTTCAGAGATCCATTTATGGATTGAAGCAAGCTTCTCAGAGTTGGAACATGCATTTTGATAAGTGATCAAAACGTATGGCTTCGTTAAGAATGGAGAAGAGCCCTGCATCTATAAATGGGCAAATGGTCTAGTTGTGGTATTTCTTATTTTGTACGTGGATGATATTCTCTTAATCAGGAATGACATCCCCGCACTATAGGGAATAAAAGTTTGGTTGTCATCGCAGTTCTCTATGAAGGATTTGGGTGAAGCATCCTACATCCTATGGATGAAGATCTATAGGGATAGATCTAAAAAGATGCTTGGGTTATCCCAGTCCACGTACATAGATACTATGCTGAAGAGGTTCAGCATGGAGAATTTCAAGAAGGGCTATCTACCGATAGGGCTATCTACGATAGGCCATGGAATTTATCTCTCTAAGAAGGATTGTCCAATAACTTCTGAAGAGAAAGAGCGTATGAGTACAATCCCATATGCTTCGGTCGTGGGATCTATCATGTACGTCATGACATGTACAAGACTAGATGTGGCATACTCACTAGGAGTAGTGAGTAGATACCAATCTGATCCTGGAGAAAACCATTGGAAAGTGGTTAAAGCCATCCTTAAGTATTTGAAAAATACTAAGGATCAATGGTTGGTTTATGGCGAGTCAGATCTGAAATTTGTGGGGTTCACAAACTCCAGCTTTCAATCTGACCATGATGACAGTAGAAGCGTGTCAGGTTATATCTTTACTCTAAATGGTAGAGCTATCTGCTGGAAGAGTTCGAAGCAGCATACTGTGGCAGACTCTGTTTGTGAAGCAGAGTACATTGCAGCATCGGATGCCGTGAAGGAAGCTGTGTGCTGAAGAAATTCAGCATCGAGCTTGGAGTAGCACTCTCCCTCGATGGTTCAGTCCTGCTCTACTGTGACAGCACTGGTGTCATAGCTCAGGCGAAGGAACCCAAAGCACACTAGTGGACAAAGCATATTTTGCACCGCTTCCATCTGGTCTGGAAGATTGTAGATCGAAGTAATGTCGACCTTCAAAAGATCGACGAAAAGGAGAACCTGACCGACCCCTTCACTAAAGCCCTGGCGATAAAGGAATTCGACAACCACAAGTTGAAGATGGGTATTAGATACTGTGCGAGTGACTTTAGGACAAGTGGGAGTTGTTGAAAAATGTATCCCAAAAATCAATCGTCAGCCTGTTAATGGTTGAGCAATCTTGTATGATAATTGATTTATTAATAAATAAAATATATTTGGTATTTTCATCATAAGCTTTCATCTTCTAATGAACTCTGTTGTTATGATGAAGTCCTTAGGACTATTTAGATTCGATAAAGAGAGGATTTATCGATTAGTCCTTAAAACTATTTACGACCAAATGATAGGCTGTTAATAAGGACGACAGCTTTTATCGAGCATAGGTCGCTATAGGCCATATGGGTTGGTTGTCCTCTTAACTAAGGAGTGTGGAGACACTGGTATGGCATACAGGTGAGATGTAAGGGTACATCATCATTGAACGTGACGAACTCTAGAGTATTCTGCTGTCGAGAATGTCTCTGATGGGATATAGGTATAAGTATCCCTTAGATCTGAGATCACCTCAGTGACTTACAAGCAACTCACTATGCTTTGGTACTGGACTAACTGAATTTTTAATTTAGTGATGGAAGGCTTTTGGGCATAGTCAAGTACTTACGAAGTCAGAGTGTGATCAGATGGGATTGACCACTCTAAGAGTTGGAGAAGAATGAGTCACTGTATTTCAATTTAGCAAAATCTTGGTCAGGGTAATCCATCAGATGGATTTGATACTTTGAAATACAATGTGGACAACTTGATCAGAGTTGACAGTTTAACTCTTAGGTTCCTATGATCATTTTGGTCAAGAGAATGAATTATATTAAAACTATATCCGTATGGGTTCTAAGGATGTTGTTCTACACATTCGACCTATCCGATCATCGGGTACCATTGCTAGATGGTCACTTCGATTGGTACAAAAATTTATTTTATACTACTGACTTAGGTTCGAACCAATGAGGTCACACACATTAGAGTTCATGATCCGATCAGATGGTTGATCAACGATTAAAAATCATTCTAGGTTTAAATGATCAATACGATTGACATTTAACCTAGTGCAAGTGTTGCAGGAGGATCGATTAGCAATTTGATTGCTAATTGGCTTAATTTGATTAAGTCAATGAGCTGAGAATAAGTCTAATTGAATATAATTTAATTAAATTTAGTTTGGGCTTGATTGGATCAAATTCAATTAGTTTATTGGATAAGCCAAGTGCAAGTAAAAAACTAGTCCTAGTTCAATTAGGACTTGGGTCAACCTAATTTCTAATTTGATTAGAAAATTAAATCAGATTTAAATCTAATTTAATCTGATTTAATTAAATTTTTAATTGGGTTAAGACTTATTTTAATTAGGTTGATCTAATTTTGGTTTGATTTGGTTCGAGAAACCAAATTAAAACAAGTAATAAGATAGAATCCTAGTAAGACTAGGATTCCACCTTGCGCCACATAAGCCCCCCCACGCCCTCTCTCTTTTTTCATGCCAATCTCCTCTTATTTTATGTGACAAAAGCTCTCTCCTAGGTCTTTCCTATGTCCAAAAGATTTTCTCTCTTTTTTCATACATGAAAAGTGGTTGTGGATCAAATCAAAGTAGGAATAAGTTTGGATTTCAAATTCTATGAGATAGAGTTTTAGAAATCCAAAACTCTTTCCTTTTTGCATCGAATTTACCCAGATTTTTTTTAAATTTTTGTGGCTTTTAGGATACACATTGTGCACCCTTTGCTGGTGGTCCATACATGAAAATAAGGAGGAGGCACCCAAGAGTTGGGCACCCCTTGTCTTGCCATGTTTGGATAAGCCTTGACTAGGTATTTGACCTAGACAAGGACTCTATCATATCTCTCTCTATAAAATGAGTTTATTCATGAAATTTTTGGTGAACATAAAAATTTGAGAGGCCTTTGGGAATCCAAAAATTAGAGAGAAAAACTTTTGGGTCGTGGAGATATAATAGACACAAGACAGGGTGTCTAGGAGAGAGTAAAGAGAAGAAGAAGAGGATCTTCTTCTAGGGTTGTTAGTTTCATCTCTTCCCTTCCTTCATCTTAAGTTTTCTGAGAGTGTCTCAGATTTAAAACTCCTCCTCCTACTTCTCATCTTTGGAAGAGCCCAAATCAAGAAGAAGGAGGCACCTGATCAACCATCGAAGAAGGATCAGCGCAGTACTAGCATACTGTGCTGATTTCTGAAGCAAGACTTCTTATCGAGATTCGTGGGCTCGTGTGGATGACTCCTAGAGATCGGATACATGTGCAGTTTGCAACATCATCCTCAAGCTCGGAACAGCAAGGTTAGAACGTCTAACTTGCAAGGTAATAGATCTGATCTATTGTTTAATACATACATTAGATGTAGTATAGAAACATGTTGATATGATCAACATGTAGTTCATGCTCTATATATTTTAATTTTTGATTTAATGCTATGTAATAATCATGTAATAGGATCTTAGATCTAGAGATTCTCTGATTTAAGTAAATAAATTTTGATTTATTTTAGTCTTTCACTGCCTGATCTTAAAAAAGTTTCAAGATCTAACTCTGAAATCCTAGATCTGGTTCCTTCACTTTTAAGGAAAAAGAATAAAGAGCCAGCGATGTCCTAAGTCTAATACATACTGATGTATGCAGGTCTATGAACATACATGCTAGAGAAAGATACTGCTACTTCATTACATTTACAAACGACCTATCGAGGTATGAGTATGTCTATCTTATGAAGCATAAATCAGAATCATTTGAAATGTTCAAACAATTCCGTGCTGAAGTAGAGAAATAACTTGGAAAGAGTATTAAGATCCTTTAGTCAGACCGAAGAGGTGAATACTTCACCAATGAGTTTTTGACATATCTGAAAGAGAATAAGATTCTCTTACAGTGGACCCCTCTGGGAACACCACAACATAATGGGGTGTTGGAGAGGAGGAATTGAGTTTTGTTAGACATGATCTGATCCATGATGGGCTTTGCGAGTCTGCCAATCTTCTTTTGAAGATATGCTCTAGAAACTATCTGCTACATTTTGAATAAGATATCCAGCAAGTCTATCGATAAAACTCCATATGAGATATGGATTAGGTGTAAGCCAGTGCTTTCACACCTTAGGACTGGGGGTGTTCAGATTATGTCAAGCATTTAAAGATAGATAAGCTTGGACCAAAGTCCGATAAATATTTGTTCGTATGATATCCAAAAAAAATTAAAAAGTACTATTTCTATCTCACTGTAAAATAAAAGGTGTTTGTCAGTAGTCGAACAGTCTTTTTGGAAAAGGAGTTTTTTGGAGAAGGAGCTAATGCCTGTAAAATTAAACTTGATGAAATTCATAAGGTGGAAGGACCGACACACACAGAATTAGATTTGATTGGTGAATCAAATTTGAAGCCAGTAGAGGCATCATTGAGGAGATCCGATAGAGTATCGCGTCAACCGGACAGATACTACAATTTTCTGGTCTGAGACGGTGACCCCATCAAACTTAATGAGAATGATGAGAATCTGATCATTTATATGGAGGTCATGCAAAGGTTCAACTCTCAGAAATGGCTTGAGGCCATGAAGTCCGAGATGGAGTCCATGGAGATCAATGGTGTATGGACACTAGTTGATCCATCCGAAGGGATAAAATCCATAGGGTGTAAATAGATTTTTACGAGAAAAAGTGGAGCGGACGGAAAGGTAGAGACCTATAAAGCCTGTCTAGTTACCAAGTGATACTGTTAGCATTATGATATTGACTATGACAAGATGTTCTCTCCTATGATAATGCTCCAATCCATCTGGATTATGCTTGCATCGCTGCATACTTAGATTATGAGATCTGACAGATGGATGTTAAAATTACTTTCTTCAATGAGGAGTTGGAAGAAGAGGTGTATATGATACAACCTAAAGGGTTCACATCCACAGATAAGTCAAAAGTGTGCAAGCTGAAAAAGTCTATTTATGGACTTAAGCAGGCGTCTAGGAGTTGGAACATATATTTTGATAAGGTGATCAAAATATATGACTTCATTAGGAATAGAGAAGAGCCTTGCATCTATAAGTAGGCTTTCAATTCTGTAGTCATATTTTTTGTGCTATATGTGGATGACATACTGTTACTAGAAAATGACATCCCTACTTTACAGAGTGTGAAACTGTGGTTATCATCACAGTTTTTCATGAAGGACTTGAGAGAAGCATCCTACATCTTTGGAATGAAAATCTATAAGGATGGATCTAGAAGGTTACTTGGATTGTCCCAAATCACGTACATCGATATCTTGTTGAAGCGGTTCAACATAGATAATTGTAAGAAAGGCTATCTTCGATAGGCCATGGGATTACACTTTCTAAGAAGGATTGTCCGACAACTCCTTAGGAGAGAGAGTGCATAAGTAGAATACCATATACTTCGGTAGTGGGATCTATCATGTATGCTATGATATGTACGAGGTCGGATGTGGCCTATTCACTAGAGATAGTGAGTAGGTACCAGTCTGATTCGGATGAGAAGTATTGAAAGATTGTGAAAGTAATTTTTAAGTATTTAAGAAATAATAAAGACCAATGGCTTATCTATGGAGACACTGATCTGCAACTTATGGAATATACTGACTTCAATTTTTAATCAGATTGTGATAACAGCAAAAGCATATCAGGCTACGTATTTACTCTGAATGGAGGAGCTATTTATTGGAAGAATTTCAAGCAACATACTGTAGTCGATTGTGTATGCAAAGCAGAATATATTGCTGCATCGGATGCTGCAAAGGAGGCGGTGTGGTTGTGAAAGTTCATCGACAAGCTAGGAGTTACACCTTCCATTGATGGCCCTATTCTGCTGTAATGTGATAGCTCCAGTGCCATAGCTCAGGCGAAAGAACCCAAGTCGTACCATCACACCAATCATGTTCTGCACCGCTATCATCTGGTGCAAGAGATCCTGAACCAAAGTGACATCGAACTTCAGAAGATTGATGAAAAAGAGAACTTAGCCGACCCCTTCACTAAAGCTCTTGAGATCAAAGAGTTCGATGACTTCAAATAGGAGATGGGTATAAGATACTATCCCAATTGACTTTAGTCCAAGTAGGAGTTGTTAAAAATTATATCCTAAAATCAATCGTGTGACGATTGAGTTCTTCTTTGTATATGAGTTATTGATTATTGAATAAAAGTTATTCTAGTATTTTTCATCATAAAGTAATATCTTCTTTGAACTCTTATGCTGTGATGAAGTTCTTAGAACTATGCTAGCGTATAATAAAAAAAAAATTATCGTATAGTTCTTAAACATGTTCACGATCAAATAGTATGTCATTATAGAATGATGACGTTTATCGAGTAGAGGTCATTGTGTGCCATATGGATTGGTTATCCTCTTAACCAAAGAATATGGTGATACTGGTATAGCATACAGATAAGATATAGGAGTACATCATCACTGAATAAGTGACTCATCTGCTGAGCATTTTGCTGTCAAGAGCTGTTTGCGGAGCATATGGGTATAAGTATCCTTCATATCTGAGATCACCATAGTGACTTGCAAGCAACTCACTGTGCTTTGGTGCCGGACTATCTGGATTCCTAATACAGTGACGGAAGGATACTGGATACAGTCAAGTACTTGTGAAGTCTGTGTGTAGATTAAGATGGGATTAACTCCTCCAAATTATTGGAGTTGATATATCATTGTATTTCAATTTAGCAAAACTTTGGCCAGGGTAATCCATGAGATGGATTTGAAAGGTTGAAATACAATACGGATGAAGCAATCTTGGTTGACAGTTAATCTGAGACCATCCTAGAGCATTCAGGATCAAAAAGATGAATTATATGATAACCATGTGTATGGGTTCTGAAATATTTTTTTGCGATAATTTAATCTATCTGGATATCGAAGATTATTGCTACATGGTATCTTGATTAGTACAAAAATTAGTACCTGTGCTACCAGCTTAGTGTTTGAACCTATGGAGTCACGCACACAAGTCAGACAAAGTAGGAAGGAATTGACCTATGTTTATATGTCCAATTTGAAAGTACTTGACTTGATTGAATATATAAACTAACTTGATTGAGAATTAAGTTATGGGTCAAACAGGATTGAAGAGTTGACTATGTCTAGCTTGCACTACACATGAGGTTCAGGTTCGATCTCGAGGATGAATATTTTTTGATCTATGATCCATAGAGCATATGAAAGATTGAATTTAAGTGCTGATTAATTTTAGATTAGATCTGAATTAATTAAACTTAATTGGATCTAAAATTTAAGTTAGACTTGGTACAAAAGTTCTAAAGAGTTTGGGATTGATAGCCTTTCGAAACTTTTTCGAACCAGCTTTGAATTGGATTCGAATCGAAACTATTTTGATGAGATATGAGAATTTCTACTTGCACTGAGATTTTTTTCTCATATGGGCTGACCAACACCTGGAATGGTGCTGGTTTGGGGCATCCCATGTGGGTGAGAGAGTGGGTGCAAATTGGTTATCATATGTGATGGCAATTCTATCTCATATAGAAATCTTTCTTTCATGAGTATTGAACTGATTCAAATTAGATTTGAGTTAGGACTCATATACTTATTAGGTCATGAAAATTATTTATAAATTGAGAGGGTTTTTACCATGGATGCATAACAAACAAATCAGATTGAGAGAAGAGAGAAAGAGAGAGAGAGGTGTGAGAAGAGAGAGAGATCCCTTCTTCTCCTTGACCCTCTCCTCTTGTTGCCGCCCCTGTTCCTTTGGGCATGGATCCATCTTGGACATCCCACCTACTGGTGTGAGGTATCACACCAGCATATCTCCTCTCTCGTTTGATTGGATTGCGAAGGTAATTGGATTAGAGTTCATCCTGCTTTCTTGCGGTGTCTGATGTACATGCGAAGTAGAGGATCTGCACATCCAGACCTCTACGAAGGTTTATATCAGATTATTTGAGATTTGATCTCTAGTTTTGCTATTAATCAGATAAGGATTTGATCCTTAATCATATAGATGAATAAAAAAATTTTCAGATGCAACCTGAGCCTTCTAAAGAGAAACAGTTTTCTTTCACTTCATCATCAGCATCATTTAGCAAATCATATTACTTTGCAGCCTCTACATTTGGTTATTCACATTCAAATCTCTTTTCATCAAATCCACTAGTATGCCAATCGAACTTAGGACCTAATGTGTCCATCACCATGCTTCTATATGCATTTACATTGTCCATTGGAGGTATATCATTATTTCTACTTGATGATTGCCTGCATAAGGTTTACCATAAGCATCCCATGTGGTGTATCCCCTTATGAACCCTTTTCTATACAGGTGGACAGTAATATCCTCCTAGTTATGGAAGCGCAAATTTGTACACCTCGATAATGGACACCTAAATTTGTCTCTATAAGAAATCCCAAATTGAGAAAATGCAAAATCAAAGAACTATTTCATCCCTACATTAAATTCATCACTAACATATCCATCCGTGTTAAGTCAATGATATATCCAACTATGATCAGTAGATATGAGTTTTGCACTAATATCAGTCTATAGTAACACATTCCAATTAGTGTTATTAATGTTTATTTAGATAACAATGCAAAGAGAATTAAAAATTTAAAAAATGATGAATATCCAAACTACATAACAAAAATCAAAGCACATCAAGTGGTGGAGGATAGTCAAGCCCCATAAAAAGCCCATAGTCTTTAGAAATGTGCAACAATCAAAGAATGGTTGGTATAATTTCATGAGTATGATTAATTGACAATTGCTAAATAGAAACTTGATAAAATAAATCAAATCAAAATAATAATAAAGGTGTATGCATGCCCATTAATTTTTAGTGAATAATATTGCATCTTGAAATTAGTTAACAATAATTTTTTCAGAGACAAACTTGATGAATCTGAAATGATCTTTTGTGGTACAAGAGCCAAAATTGTAATGAAATAGGTCAATATATAAGTGGTAATATGTACAGGCACCAAGAAATAAGTCAAAAAAAACTATACTGAATATTGTACCATAAATATGAGTTTATCATTGAGATTGATTTGCATGCTGAAACATAAAAATGATGATGACCAAGAGTGAATTTGGAAAAAGATTAGATGATAACCAATAGCATACACAAAACAATGCTTCTCAACATTAGCACGTAGCAAGCAGATAAGCTATGTCTATTCTTGGAAACTTAATTTGTTGAAGGAAGTAAACTAAAATCTCTAATAATAGATACCATAAAGAAGGCGATTACAGAAAAAATGACTAAAAATAGATGCAAGTGCAGAAAAATCAGACAATCTAAATCCCCCAATAATATAAATGAACTAATTTTAACATTGGCATATATAGAAAACAAAATCTTCAGTATATATAATCCCTAAAAGTTAAAATCCTCAGTAATAGATACTAACATCAGTGATAATACTAGATCAATAATTAAAGCAACAAAAAAAAAAGTTCAAGCTAGAGTACACCCCTATCGTCTCCGACCGCTTTTCACTCGTGTCATCTTCTCCCCCTCCCATGTTGCTGCCCTCTCCCTCCCTCTCTTCTCCTCCTCCTTTTCCACCTTTGGCCCTTCTCCTTCATCATCCTCCTCTGCCTCCTCCTCTCCCTCCCCAAACCGATGACCTCTCCCCCACCCTCCAATCTCCCTTAGGTGGTCTCCTTCCCCACAAATCACAAAAAAAAGAATGAGATGAAAAGAAAATGAGGGAAAAAGGAAAGAAAATTATCAATCCATGTGGGAAAAAGATATTACCTTTTGATTTCTTCCATCATTCATTTGTTCTCGTTGATTTTTCCTATGTATTCCCCTAGTTTTTCTTCTATTTTTTCCATCCTTGGGGTCTCAACCAGGTGGAAGACCTAGAGCAGGCAAATAGGGAAATGTTACATGATGGATAGAGCATTGTGATGGGTATACATACATACATACATACATACATATATATATATATATATATATATATATATATTATATATATATATATATGTATGTATGTATGTATGTATGTATGTATGTATGTATGTATGTATATGGATGCGTGCGCGTGTGTGATGGGTATACATACATACATACATACATACATACATACATACATATATATATATATATATATGTATGTATGTATGTATGTATGTATGTATGTATGTATGTATATGGATGCATGCGCGTGTGTGTGTGCACGCATGCACGCGTGTGCATATGTATGTATCTATATATGTATATGTGTGTGTGTGTATATAAGAGTTTAAATAGATATATTAGTATTTGATCTAAGTATAGATAAGTGTGCCTTATTGGTTAAGGTAGTGATTATGCTATCCAACAATTTGGAATTTAGATCTTCGTACCATCCTATTATTTATATATTTTTATAAAAATTAATTTAGTATATATATTTATTTATTATAAAAAATAAAAATTATAAAAAATTTAAAAATTTAATGAAAATTTATTATATATATTTTTAATAAATTTATTATATATATAAAAATATATATAATTAAGTTTTGATAGGAGGTATGGGCAAATCTTAAATTCAAATAAATTTTAATTTTAAATTTTAAACTCTTCTCAAATCTTATAGGATACAGCTAAATGAGTTTAGGATAGCATTGAGTATGGATTAGGTCGATCAATATCCATATCTATCCTATAATTAATTGAGAATTTCATATCCATACCCATCCAATATCCATCTCGGATCAAATTGAGTTGATTCGATAAGAGGGGTCAGGTTGGGTTGGATTGAATCAAGTCGGATCAACAGTCAAATTTTTTATAAAAATTAATATTATATATATATAATCAGATTCAAGGAACGAGTAATCCATGCAATGAATATGGTAGATAAAAAGAAGTGGATGGCTGAAATTTCACTTATGAAGGATAGCATAATAATCATCTAATTTATTTTGCAATGTTGGTGTAGGGTGTTATTATAAATTCACAAATCACAATAAAAATTTGAGAAAGCTCAATATTAGGAGGGGAAAATGAAAATTTGTAAAAATTAGGAGATGCTTAGTGTTGTTTCTGTTTTCTATTTTTATTTAAAAGTATAAGAAAAAAAGAACTCGACAGAATAACATGCTTGACAAAATCATTATGTTTTTTGAAATTATCTATCAAATCATTGGAGTTTTTAAATGTTGAGATTTAATGCTTTAAAGTAATAGTGAATAACAAAACCGTGAAAAGTAGAAGTTTTGTGAAATGCCATCACCTCAATTTCTTGTGCTACTTTAGTAATTCATAGAGAATTGAAAACAACAATAATGCTAAATAAACCTTTGATTGTTATTCCCTGATTTTCTGACCAAAGATAGAGAAAGCCAAGCAATTTGGTGGGGTAAGAGATTATGCACGGCATACCATCGATGCAAGGCTAGAAACTCGAAGAGGAGAAAATTGGGTTGTAGATGCCTTGAAACTTCAAGGACTTTTAAATTAACAGAATTACCATCTACTCCGACAAATTTCTGATAAAGCTAATGCAAAAGATAAAGAAAAGAATAAAATAGTGGTTTCATTGAGCTTAATGTCCTCATTTTCTATTATATTATTGTTTAAATATCATTAATATGATAGTTACATCCACTTGCCTGCTCACTTATAACCATCTAACTACTTTTGAACAGCTTAAATTGGTACTCCAGATAATGAAATTGGTGTGTTCCTCACATATTTCAAACTTGACTGACCCATGGGCTTAGCGTGCAAATATATGGTGTAAACAATGCTCCTTATATCTTATTGTTCGATGATGGGGAGGGTGACAAGATGTAACAAATAATACATCCCTAATATAGTTGTAATAAGCTTGGAAACTAATTTTCATCGGCCTAGTTTGAATAGAGATAAATCTTATTTCACCTCATCTTGATGCCATGTAATAAACATTAAGTTCTCCATTATATCTCCACATACCTCGAAATTTTGAGCTATGTGTTATATCCTCTTTGGGTGTTTCCTTCGAAATGAACCTTGCATGATATGCTATACCTAGATAAATCTTGTTTTTGTTCTCTTAAGCTCGGTCACCTACTTCGGACATCTTGCAATACTCTTGCTCTCGATTATTCCAGAGCTCTCATCACCATGGATCTTTCATTCTGTCTCTAGCCAAATAATTCAAGAATCAAAAGAAGGAATTAGAAACTTCTAGGATTCTTACTTCTACGAATCTCTAGGTATTCATTCTTAAATCTTTTATTTGGTTATCTTGGGATCCATTTTCGAGCTTGAGATCCTCCATCTTTTTTCTTGATTTTTTCAATTTATTTTGGAGAAAACTTTATGTATCAACAATCCAGCTTTATGACTACTATTTGGAAAAAGAATGGATTTCATAATATTATGAAATTTTCAACTTTTCCAATAACTAAAAATCATCCTTTACTATTGACCATTTTGTGTTTTTGGTCTCTTTGATCAACACTTTTTACTTTAATCATGGCATCTCAACCCTAACCTTGCTTGACTTCAAGTTTCTTTTAGATATGCAGCCCGTAGGTGACAACTTCTCAATCTTATTTGAGATTTTTATACATATCGATAATTTCAACCTCTATTTGAGTAAAGAGGCCAGCTATACCTCCAATATTGATATTGGTAGATATGAGTGTCCCATTACACATCAACAACTAGTTTCTTTTTATCTTGTTTGGATCGGCAAATTTCTTTTTTATTGCACATTAGTAAAAGTGTTGAAGGCCCATCTTAGACTTACTGCCGCAATGGCCAAAGTCGGGCCACTTTGTCTTGATTCTCTCCTTTTGGGTTCTCCATTTCGAGGGCTCAAAGAATTTTGTGCAGGGTCCACTAGTTGTGGTGGGCCTATTTGGACCTTACCAATCTGGTTATATATTTATTTTCTAGAATTCTGACTAACACATTTTTCCTCTTTATCTTCTATATGTATCATCCTTGAACTTGCACAACTTGATGGCCTATTTCTATCATTCTTCGAGTATTTCTATGAATTTTATGGAAGGTCAACTCAAAGAAATGATTCACTTTCTTTCCCCTTTCTTTGTGCTCCTCATCCTTCTTGTCTTATTATTCCTTCATCCAACATGTCTAAGGCTGAAGTCGATGTTGCTAGTCCATTGTGGAAATCCTTCTTGCTTCCTTATGAGTTACAAGTAGGTTTGGTCATAGAAATATCTAGGAATAATAGGTGTTTAGTTGAACATTAGTCCCCAAGTTTAGTTGCCCATCGATTTGGCCTTGCCCAAGCCATATCTTGTCCTTTTCTTTTGTCTTTAAATTGTAACTTATTTGGCCAATTTTCATTATTGAATCCACTTTGATCAACTGGCCAATTACATTTATGATCGGCTTCAGATTGATTTTCATTTTCTTCCATTCGACCCCATATTAGCCACCACAGAAGAATTTTTGTCTTAGTTGAATTCGCACCTAACAAAAGTTTGATATGAGCCTATGACCGCCATCCTCACTCAGGATGACACAACAACACCCCTTAAGCCTTAGCTTTCTTTGCAAGGTGCAAGCGAAGCATTATCCCCCTTCCTGACTAACAAAGGTATCATTTCGAAGCTTTACAAATCTATTAGGAAATATGAAAAGTTTTATGGTGCTAAGGATGCTGGATGGAAGGATTGTACCACCATCCTTTCTAGAAAAGAAGCAGAGGACCGAATGCTTGAAGATTTTAAGTAGTTAGGAATGTCCTGGGCCGACGCTTAGACTATGCAACCTATTACAGACAATTCTATGGGTAATTAGACAAGTATTAGCCTCTTGAACCTTCTATCAAATTTGGCTTGGCTGACCTTGTCACACCCATAGAATCCATTGAAGGTGAAAAGGTTACTTGGGTAGGACAGTTCTGCTCAGATATAGGATGGTGAGTCTTTCAAAGGGCAATTTCTATCCATCCCATGTTTAAGGGTAAGGTTAACATAAATTCTTACCCCATATTTCATTCTTCTTAACATTTTGGTTATTGTCTCAAGGATTTTCGAAGCTCTGCCCATTAAATAGCCAGAAAGTACTTGGGCCTTGCCTATGCCCAAAAGGCATAAAGTGCTAGCTCCTCATCTTCCTCCAAGGTCTACTATTGGTCTTTATCTCTAAAGTAAGAAAGTGAAGCATCCTTTATCTATATAGATCAGTCTAGACAAGGAACCACAGGAGACAACAAATCATCTTCCCTATCCAAAATTAGCATGACCGACACTTCGCATAAACCTGAAATACTGATAGTACCAGCTTCTGACCAATCTCAAGGAACATCTCAACCACCAAACATAGATATTCTTATAGTAATACCAAGCTAGACCATCAATTCCAAGACATCTTCACTCTTAAAACCTCTGACTTTAGCTTCTCAACAACCTATAAGTATTTCTTTAATTTCACCATTCTTAATTGCTTTGCTAACTTTTATTTCTTTAGGATCTTCCTCACTCCCATCATCCCTTATTGACTTCACTTGCACAAGTAAAGGCCAAGTTAGCTGCTTCCTCTACATCTTCAGCCTCTTTAAGACAAACACCCATTGATATTTCAGCCGAAGTACTAAGTTATCATCGGACCCTATGCAAGTTGGCCAAACTTTCATTGGACAATGTCATTAGTTCACTGGCTCTGTCCAAAGCTTGGGGAGCCTTGGATATATTACTAAAGACTCCATGACCACTCAGACTTGAAGAAAAAATTATCAATTTTATCTGACATAAGCCAATCACTTCAATATCTATCAGAAGAGGTTGATGCTGTACTATCTCAAAAATCCGAACTAGAAGAAAAGAAGTCCCTTCTCACAAAGAACTTAAACTAGCTATTGATGATTTTGAATGATGGATGACTCAAATACTAGAGAAGGAAGGATTATGCATGGAGTTAGAGAACAAGATCTCCCAAGTTAAAGCAAAGATCCTAGCTTTGCAAGAGCAATGTACAAAGCATGACCACTTGCATGGACCCAAATTGAAGGCCTTGGAAGATATCGAACAACATCTGAGTCGACTCTCTACCCACCTTCGTGAGCTACAACAACAATCTCTAGGTGCAAAAATATAGGAACAATGGAAACACATTTGATCGGCCTTGAAAGGCTTATAATTTTCTTTCTTTCATGTGATTAATTGGCCCTTCGGCCAACTTGTTTATAAGACATACTACTCATCGGCTCTTAAGCTAAATTTTGTCTCATTAATCTACTTCCTCCTTCATTTCCCAAATCATAGAATAATATCTTTTTAATTATTCACCATTAATAGACATGTCATGTATTTCTCCATCGATATCTCTTAACTGGTATACTCCATCCTGTTGCACACGATGTCTCATAAAAGATCTTTCCCATTTCGGAGATCACTTTTCGAACCTTGATTCTTTCTATCCCAAAGAGAGAATAGTCTTTCAAACCACCTCTCCTTCTTTAAAGCTTTTTTGCTGAATTTTCTTATCATAAGTTGAGTATCTTCTACTTTTGAACTCTTATATGTTCTAAGGCATCTATCCTTCTCTCATATAGTGTAGCTAATTCAGCCATCATTGCTTGTGAATATTCTAATCCCCTCATTACTCCTTGATGCATCATACATCCGAATTTGATGGAAAACTCTTTGGAAAGAATAGCATCATGACCGAAGGTTAAATTATACAGTGTAGTACATGTTGAAGTTCATTTTGAACTTTTATATCCCCAAAGCACTTCTGACAATACTTCATGTCTTACCCTTGGCTTTTCCCAACAAACTTTCTTATATTGTTCACTAGAATCTTGTTTGGCCTATTGGTTCCTTTGTGCACGATAAAGGATGGAAAGGATTATCCAAAATCCTAATTCTTCTACAACATCTCTCATCTCTTGTCAGATAAAAATAAAGCCTTGGTCCACCATTATCACCTCTGATAGGCCAAATTTGTGTATAATATATTGCCTCATGATGAAAGTTTGACAGCTATTTGATGACCTCATAAGAACTGCTTTGACCCATTTAATAAAATAATTAGTAGCCACCACAATAAATTCTTGTTCCTTTGAAGATGCTGAGTAAATCTGACTGATCAAGTCCATTATCCATCCTCAAAATGGCCATGGTCTAATAACATATTGCATTTCTGTAGTTGGGACTCTTTGTATGATTCCATGCCTTTAACATGCTTGACACTCTTTATCATATCGAATACAATCTTTTTGCATCTTTGGCTAAAAATATTTATGTCTCACAATCAACCACCGCATCTTTGAACCAGCCTGATAAGCTCCATATATGCCTTCATGTACTTCCCCCATAACCCATAAGAGTTCATCCTCTCCTATGCATCTTAGTAAAAGCCCATCTAGTTTTTTCTTATATAATTCATCCCTATCAATGTATAATTGATGGCCTTTAGTTTAATTTTTCTGTCGACCTTTCTAGAAGATTCTTTTAGATACTGAATGATTGGATATCTCCGGTCACTTTGATCAACATAAAGCTCATTAGTGTTGTAATGGTCTTCACTTCGGCCTTATAGAATTGAAGATGATATTCTTCTTTCTATCCTGATCATCCTTTCTATAATTCCTTCTTGTATTCTTAATCCTAAGGCAATTTGTGCCACAAATTGACTGCTAGATTTTTCATTCTCGGAACATTCTAAAATTACTTCTATAAACTATCACATCAACTCCAAAGTCATATATATTTCAATATGGCATTTTTATTTACCACTAATTTGGTTCAACACTATTTGAGAGTCCCTAACTATCTTGACCATAACTATTCCCATTTTTTAATAATATTCCAAAGCCGATTGCCAAAGCTTCATATTTGGTCTAATTATTTGATCAACAAAATACTAATGAAATGAAAATTATATTTGAATCCCTCTTAGTGAAGTCAGCAATATTCCAACTCCATTAGTTTTTAAACCATCAAATATTAATGTCTATAGTTTCGTATTAACATAGTCAGATAATATATTTTGCACAATATTGACTTCTATTAGAAGACATGGATGATCGGTCAAAAAATCAGCTAATGCTTGGCCCCTGACCAACTTTTTTGATACATATTGTAATGTATATTCAGATAGAATCAACATCCACTTACCAATCCTTTCATACATGATCGGTTTAGTAAGCATATACTTAACCACATCTATAATACAAATGACATACACCAAATAGGTAACATATAATATCTAAATTTAATACATGCATACTACAAAGTCGAGCATAATTTTTCAATCAGTGTGTATCGCCATTCAACTTCAGTTAAAGCTTAACTTAAATAGTACACTATCTATACAACTTTTTTTTATTATCTTGCACCAACAAACTTCAAATAGAATCTTTTGCTATAGATGAATATAACTTCAGTGGCGCTCTATGCTGTGGTGGCACCAAGACCGAAGAATGAGTCAGATATTGCTTTATATCTTTGAATACCTATTGATGCTCTTCAGTCCAAATAAATTCTTCTAGAGTATTCAATTTCAACAATAGTAAAAAAGATCGAACCTTATCTATATAATTAGAAATGAACCTTCTAAGAAAATTTACCTATCCAAGAACTTTGTAATGTTTCTTTATTTTGAGATGAGTTTGCTACAATAATAGCCTACACTTTATTTTTATCCATCTCAATACCTCTTGATGAACCAAGAAACCAAAAAATATCCGATTGAAACTTTGAATACACACTTTTAGGGATTCACCTTCAATTGGTGTACTCTCATTCCTTAAAACACCTTCCTCAGGAACTCCAAATGCTCTTTAAAATCTTGTGCTTTAACCACCATGTCACCTATATATGCTTGCATGAATTGACCAATCATATTATGATATATATCATTCATAGTTCTTTAGTTTATTGCCTGAGCATTCTTAAGATCGAAAGCCATAACTACCCATTTAAATATTCTGATCAGCCCCGGACATTGGAAGGTTGGTTTGTATACATCCTCTTTAACTGTGTAGATTTGATTGTACCCAAAATGGCCATCCATAAAATATAGTATTTCATGCCATGCCACCATGTCCACCAACATATCAAGAATTGGTATCAAGTATTCATCCTTTTGTGTAGCTTTATTAAGATTCCTAAAGTCGATGCAAATTTTTAGTTTACCATTCTTCTTAACGACATAAATAATATTTGATGACCATTCCACATATCTTCCTATCCTTATGAACCCTATCTTAAGCAGCCTCTCCACCTCTTCTTTTATCTTCAATGTTACTTTAGCTGACACCCTTCATTTAGGCTGCATGTAGGGTTTAAAACCATCCTTGATTGGAAATTTATGTTCCACCAACATTCTCTTTAAACCTGGCATCTCTATATAATCCTAGGCAAAGCAATCTTTAAATTCTTTCAACAACTCAATCAACTACTCTCTCTCTTCTACTTCTAATGCTTTGCTGACTTATGTAGGTCTAGGATATGATTCCACTCCCATGGGCATGTATCCTCTTATGGTACTATCTTAAGCTCTTCCAATTATATTTCTTTTAAATCTTCAACAATCTTAATTCTAGCTTTGACTCTCCAATCCTTTTAAATTCTTCATAGGTTGATAGCCTAGCAAGCTTGTCTGCTATAGCCTCCATCTCATTTCGATTCATCATAGCTCATCCATGGCATGATTTGGTCCTTCTCAGAATCTCCTCCAATCCTTAACATACATCTATCATATTCATAACAGTCTGCTCTATTTTTTGTCACCATATTTATCTTGTCCCGCAAATTTCAATGACCTGACATCTCCTTGATACATTTTTGCTTCGCCCCATTAGCATTTAACATGAACAGCTTACTATTAGTTGTTACTACTTCGACTTCATCTTTGTCCTCTTCTTCATCCAAATTATACAATATTAATTGTTGGTGAGGAGATGGTATATAGAAATTCGCAGAATCCAATCTCAATCAAACCAAGCATTATAAGGGATAAAAGCATCACTACTAAAATTGGTAATCACGACATCGGCAATAACAATATATGTGCATCAATATATAATCACTTAATGTACCTTCTCATTTCTTTCATGGGATACTGGAATAATGCGATAGTTGTACATTTATTGGATGTGAAATTTGGTGAATTTTGTCCCATTTTCAACATATCATCTATATCTTGCTCAACACACAAAATCTCTGAATGTTCACCTATTTCCATTGCATCACCCTCTATCTGAACAGGTTGATATGGTCTTGCTTTGAACACATAAAGTGAAGTGACTACATATTTACATCTACTTTCTAAGATAGTGATCCAAATTGGATCTTTAATTGTACTTCTTCAAAAATTTCTTCTGTCACCGGCTCTTATATTTCTGCTTTCGTTGATTCATCTTTTCTTACCCACTGTCATTGCTGATGAGGACCTTTTGTGTTTCCAACATCAAGTTCCTTTCCAGTGCTCTCATTTTTTGCTAACATCTCTTCTGGGTCTTCGTCATAAACAGCTTAGACCAAAGCTAATTTCTACCTTTCAACCATATCTCATGCCATTAACCGATGGATGTTATAAGAGATTTTCCTAACTTGGGCCTTCTATCACTTTTAGTCCCACTCGAACTTCTAGTTTGCAATATCACCTTCGTCTCCATTCTATTGGACGATTGATGGGTTGAATCATTTGCTTGCTTTGCAAAAAATTTGCACCTTTCTTTTCTTCCCTCTGCCAACTTAATTCTGTGTTCTCAGCCTTACTCAAATATTTAGCTTTATCAAATGAATTTCATTCCATTGGTGCTTTCTCTTTATCTCTAGTTGTGATTGGCATCTTAGCATGTACCTTTCTTTCCATCAGCCATTCATCCAGCTTTTTCTAGATTATTTCTTCTCTCCCACCTATTGAATGTAAGATACTATAGCCAATTGCTTCGATGCCATTTCTTATGATCAACCACTCTTTTAAATGTGACACTAAACCATGATATTCGGTTGCAAAAGTGATATAGAACTTCCAAATGCAAAAATTCCTATGTTGCAACTCCTCAAATTGTTTTCTGCATTGCTGAGGTTCTTTTGTTACCTCTCCATCCCCAAGGTCTTCGATTCTTTTCCACATGCCATGTTTGTGAGTATCTAAGTTAATCTTTGCTAAATCTATGTCTGTTATATTCACGGCCATTTCAGGGAACGGATCTCCTCAATAAACATAATCCCTTCATCTTTATCTAGAAACTTCAACCTTCCTTCCATGATAGACTTCTATATAGTATTCTAGAAAACCAAGCAATTATTGATGCTATGGTTCCATTGCTTATGCTACTTACAATATTTCTTTCCTTTTAACTCTTCAGTAGTAGGAACTTTATGCCCCTCTAGTAGCTTGATTTGTTTGTTTTTAAGTAAATAGACAAATATTTAGTTAGCCTTGGTGATATCAAAAGCAAATTTAATCTCTTCTTTTGGCAAAGTTTATGCAGGTAGCATCGATCGATCTTCCAGTAAGATAAAGTTTTCCACTAAGCACCCAGCAAACATAAAGTTTCTGGTATGATTTTCTACAACATCTATTTCTGCTTCCAAATCCTCACTCGTATCTTCAAAATCGACCACAATTATTTGTACCTCATAATTAAAATCCCTATGATAAGTCTTTTTGCACTACAAGAAAATAAGATTTTTGCGATAAAATTATTTGCTATGAAAATATTTTCATTGTAAATACCAGTATTTGTGATGAAAAAATTTGTGTCACAAATAATTCATAATTTACGATGTAAAAGTCTTTTCATCGCAAATAATCGAGCATTAACGATGTAAATAAATTTTTCATTGCCAATATTAATTATTTATGATGTAAAATTTTCATCACAAATATTGATGAAAAATCAAAAATTAAAAAAAATAAATGGCTAATTATTTATAATCAAAATTTTTTATCACAAATAATTAATATTTATGATAAAAAATTTATATACATTATAAATATAAATTATTTAAGATGTAATATTTTTATCATAAATAATCAATAAAAAATTAAAAATTTTAAAAAAAAGATTGATTATTTATGATCAAAAATTTTCATCACAAATAATTTTACATTTATGATGAAAAATTTATTTACATCATAAATATTAATTATTTATGATATAAAATTTTCATCATAAATACTTGATGAGAAATCAAAAATTTAAAAAAAAATAAATGACTAATTATTTATGATCAAATTTTTTCATCACAAATAATAAACATTTATGACAAAAAATTTATTTACATCACAAATACAATATTATTTGTGATGTAATATTTTTATCACAAATAATCGATAAAAAAATAAAAAAAATGATTGATTATTTATGATCAAAATTTTTTATCATAAATAATTTCATATTTATGATAGAAAATTTAGTTACATTACAAATATTAATTATTTATGATATAAAATTTTTATCATAAATAATCAATAAAAAATCAAAATTTTAAAAAGAAATGACTAATTATTTGTAACCAAATTTTTTCATCACAAATAATTAATATTTATGATGAAAATTTTATTTACATCGCAAATATGAGATTAGTTGTGATGCAACATTTCCATCACAAATAAACATAAAAAATAAAAAAAATTAAAAAATAAATGATTGATTATTTATGATTGAAATTTTTCATCACAAATAATGTCATATTTACAATGAAAAATTAATTTATATTATAAATATTAATTATTTGCAATGCTAAATATCTATCATAAATAATTAATGAAAAATAAAAAATTAAAAAAAATAAATGGTTGATTATTTACGATCAAAATTTTTTGTTAGAAATATTTTCATATTTATGATGGAAAATTTATTTATGTCATAAATATTAATTATTTGCAATACAAAATTTTTATCATAAATAATTGATAAAAAATTAAAAATTAAAAAAATAAATGATTGATTATTTACAATCAAATTTTTTCATCATAAATATTAAATTATTTATGATGAAAAATTTACATCATAAATAATTAATAAAAATTTAAAAATTTAAAAAAAATAAATGACTAATTAATTTTGAATCCGATACAAATCCAATTCGAAATCCTTTAAAACCTAATTCAATTAGGCTTTGAATCCAAGTCCTACTTGAATTATAAAATTCAATTAGTCTCAAATTAAATCAAATCTAATTAATTAAATCTAATTTAAGTCAGTTAGAACTTGATCCATGATTTAATTTAAATCCAATTCGAATCCGATTCAAATTAGATTCAAAATCTTGTCAAATCTAATTCAATTAGGTTTTGAATTTAAGTCCTACTTAAATTATAAAATCTAACTAGCCTCAAATTAAGTCAAATTTAATTAAATTAAATTTGATTTAACTCAATTAGGATTTGATCTATGATTCAATTTGAATTCAATTCGAATCCAATTTGAAATCTTGTTAAATCTAATTCAATTAGGCTTTGAATCCAAGTCCTACTTGGATTATAAAATCCAATTAGCCTCAAATTAAGTCAAGCCTAATTAAGTTAAATCTGATTTAAATCAATTAGCACTTGATCCATGATTCAATTTGAATCCAATTCGAATCCGATTCGAATCCAATTCGAAATCTTATAAAATCTAGTTTAATTAGGCTTTAAATCTAAGTTCTACTTGGATTATAAAACCTAATTAGCCTTAAATTAAGTCAAGCTTAATTAAATTTAATCTAATTTAAATCAATTAAGACTTGATCCATCAATTAATTAAGTCCGTACCTACAACCTATTTCGCATAAGAAAATAGGATTTTCATGATGTAATTATTTGCTACAAAAATATTTTCATTGTAAATACATGTATTCATGACCAAACAATATTTTTATTATAAATAATATATTATTTATTATGAAAACTATTTTTCATTGCAAATAACCCAGCTCATTTGCAACTCGAAGATTGTGACCATCGAATAGCGTGCATCTCACATTGCATCGAATGACATGCATGCTGCTTCACATCGAACGGCCTGAAAATATTTGAAATTTCTGTACTCTCTGCATCTGCACCTATCCATCGCATGCCATGCGAACCCACATAAGTATGGTGCATTGAACGGCATGCATGCGCTCCATGCATTGAACAAAAATTTATTTATGATGAAAAATATATTTTTAAATAAATTTTATTTTAAAAAAATAATTTTTGGTAATTATTAGTGATAAAAATTAAAAAAAAATTAAAATTTTTAGGAGGGAAATTTTTTTTTGTCAGGAAGTATTAGTGATGGAAACATATTTTGTATCGTTAATAAAATTATTAGTGATGGAGATTTATATTTTTGTTACAAATTATTTTTTTTATGAAATTTGTTTGGTTAAATTTTTTAGATGAAAAACTTTTTAGAGGAAAATTTTTTTTTTCTTGAGGAATTATTAGCGACTTAAAATAAGCTACATTGCTGATAAAATTATTAGGGATGTAAATTTGTATTTTCATCACAAATTAGTTTTTTTAGAATTTTTTTGGTTAAATTGTTTTAGAGCGAAAAATTTTAAGAGGAAAAAATTTTTTTTGGCAGAAATTATTAACGATAGAAAAAAAATATTGCATTGCTACTAACACTTATTAGTGAAGGAAATTCTTATTTTCATCACAAATTATTTTTTTTGAAATTTTTTTGGTTAATTATTTTTAGAGGAAAAAATTTTTAAAGAAAAAAAATTGATGAAAATTATTAGCAAGGAAATGGAAGATGCATCGCTAATAATTATTTTTAGCGATGAAAATAATTTTGCGTCGCTAAATGTTTATAAAAAATCCCCCCTTCGGCCACTTCGGTCTACCTCCCTTGGTTCCCGTGAAACCCTCTCCCTCGTGCGAAACCCTCTCTCTCTCTTGCGAAACCCTCTCCCGCCTTCCTGGGCTTCCACTGACCGGCAAGCGAGCCCCCCTCCCGGGCTTCCTCCCTGTCGCCACCGCTGCCACCGCCACCACCATCACCACCGCTGCTGACTTTCAAAGATAAACCTTTTTTTTTATTGGCTCCATGGGGAAGGGAGGAGCGGGGGTGGGTGCCCGAGCAGGGAGGAAGGAGAGGGAGGGGGGGTGTTTGGCGGGGGTGGGGCCGATGGTGATGGGCGCGGACCCATGGGGTGGGGCGGAGGTGCACAGCCGGGGGTGGGGGCTATGAGTGAAGCAAGCCTGACACCCTGTGCATGTAGGGTGGGGCGAAGTGGCACCATGAGGGATGGGGGGCGGTGGTGACGGGCCAAGGGGCGGAGGATGGGAGGTTTGTGTTTTCGTGAACGGTCGTCAGGGCCCGAGAGGGAGGGGAGGGGGAGCTGGTCGCATGGAGGTGGGCCAGGGGACCAAGGGTCGATGTGGGGGGTGGTACAGACAGTCGGAGGGCTGGAGACGAGATGCGATGATCGGTGGGCCAAAGGTAGATGGTCAGGGGTCGGAGGCGGAGCGGCCGGGTTTTGGGGGGGTTGTGACATGCGGGAGAAGAAAGAGAAAAAAATAAAAGAATTATTTTTTAAAACTTAATAATTTTTTAATAATAATAATAATAATAATAAGTATTAAAAAATAATAATGATAAATAAAATAAAATAAAATATTTAAAAATATTTAAAATTAAAATAATGATAAAATATTATTTTTTATATAATAATTTTGAAAAATATAAGGAGGGCACTGACAGGAGGGGTTAGCCCACGGGCTGAATGGATCGAACTAGCCCAGCCCATGGGCCAAATGGTTGGCCCTTGGGGCCTAGCAATAATTTAGGGCCAAATGGGCGCCGTAGGGGGTGGAAAGAGACCCTTTAATGGTTTTAGGTTTTGGATTTCAACCCAAAATCTGAACTTGATTTACTTCATTAGGTTATGTTACACTTTTATATTTTAGACCCTGTAGATTATAATATTTGATCTCAGTCCTCAATTATTTATAGTTTAGTCCGTATTATGGAATTTATTGCATAATTTTTTTGTGTTACTGTTTAATCTTTATTATTTAATGCATATTGCTTTTACTTATTATAATTTAATATTTTGGCTTGTTTAGTCCCTATATTTTATTATGATTTAATATTTTAATTAAGATTAGCCAAATTCTTCAGTGAATTTTTAATGCATATGAATAGTTATTATTGATGTCTTTATATTTTATACTTACTTATTAATTTAATTAATTAATTAATTATTTATTTTTATAAAATTTTTATTGCATAGAACCATAGATCCGTCTTTTGATTAATGTATACATTGTATAACGTCCGTACATTTATATATTTTTATATGGATGAAAAAATTATGTACATTGATCAATTATACTTAATCTTGATAATTCGAAGGATGATGATCTGTTCATAAATGATGATAAGATAGAAGATGATATATTAGTTGATTATTGTAATTTGGGAGGATCTACAAATCAAGGAGCATATGGATATTGATGAGTAGATCTATTTTTTTTATTGAATCTTTTCTTACAATAATAGTATGTAATACAATTCTATTCATTAGTATTTATATATTTTTTGCTATTATTATTCATTATTATATTCATTTATATGTCAAGTTAGTTATATGCATGGTTTAAGCATTGCAGGTATGGCGCTAGGAAGGAGACAGCCATGTTTAAGTTTCTAGCCTACCCTTGAGGATGAACCTTCTCCCATTTCCACTGTCGCACCATCGGAGCCGCCAAAGAGTGCTGCAAAGGTAGGTCCGAGTGGTATTTTAATATTTTTTATATAATAAAATTTATTAATTGTATCTATTAGGTTTATAGGTAGCTATCATACTAATGATTTATTCATTATTATTTCAAGTCATTCGGTGTAGGTGGTGAGATGAGGGCTAAGTCCGTCAAAGAATCTCACCTTAGAGTGTTGGAGACTCGAGCACGAGGGATAGCATGTTTGTATCGAGATTTCATCTAGCTTCACCATGTCCATCAAAGGATGGTGCGAGCCATGGCAGACTAAGCTGGGCATCATATGCCGTAGCTATGCTCCTATGATGCTCTTCGATTGGCATTACGTTACATCAGCTTAGAAGGAGATCTTTTACAGCCACTTATAGATAAATAATATTTAGTAAAATATTTAATTGGCATTGTATTCTTATAATATTTTTTATTGCAGGCTATATTTGATATTATTGATTTTGAGCACGATTACATGCGGTGAGCTGTGGATGATCATCTATGCTCATATTTCAAAGATTATCGGCATTGCATTCATCACCACTGGTATGCTGTAGTGCAGGACAGGGGTAGAGGCAGTGCGACAACGACCATATGACAGCATTAGTAATGAGAATTGGATTGTCATATGCCACAAGTATGAGGACCCGACATATTAGATTAAGCATCCAATTTTTATTTTTAGAGTTTAATAATTGAATCATTTATTCTTAAATTTAGTTAGTTACTTACTAATTTGACTGTTAACTATATAGCATCGATGTGCCCGAAATACTGTGAATCGAGTGAGATGGACCATCTCGCATTGTGGGGGTTTGAGGTCGTTCGCTCGCCATATAGAGCAGATGGTAACTAATTTTTATTCAGTATATTTTAACTATTTAACTATTTAAATTTTTTTTATTAATTATTCTCAAATTACAGAAAGATATAAAGAGTAACGAGCTTCCTGATAGGATCAAGATCTACCAGCGGATCTACCAGCAATGGTCAGGGGAGTGGACGGCGAGGAGCCAGGAGCTTTATATTAGTTTTTTAACTATTTTTTTTATTAGCATTTTGATTTTCAGTATAAATTTAGAATAGCTATAATTTTGATTTTCAAGATCATATGATAGAGATGAGATCCTAGCTTACTCTTGAGGGCTCCACTGTACCCACAGATGACGAGATCTATGATCAGATGCTTGGTACGAGATCCTATTATGTTAGGAGGCTAGGGTATGGGATCAGAGCTCTTCCATCCTCATGCTCGTCCATGGTTGACGTCCATACTGCCTGCAATGATCGACTCATGGAGATATAGAGATAGACCACTGAGAATCGACAAAAAGCTGATGAGTTGGCTACACGTATCGATTCATACCAGTTATTTTAAATGTAGATGATAGAGCGGATGGCGCAGATGGAGCAGATGATGGAGCTGATGAGGCAGCAGCAGGCCGGTCCATCATGCTCCACCCATTCTTTTTCTTCAGATGCTGATGCTTGATGGCCAGTGGCTTGTCTTTATATTTTTTATTTTTATTTTGGACCTCTTGTAATTATTAAATTTATTTTTTTATAATTATATTTTTAATATAATAAAATGATTAGATTTATATATGGGTTTATTGTATAAATTTTTTATTTTAATTTTATAGATTATAAATATAAAATATTAAAAATATAAATTAAAAAATATATATTTATAAATTATTTTTAAAATATTTATTTTAATTAGCGATGGAATTATTTACGATGGAGTATCATTGTAAATAAATTTATTTATGATGAAAGATTTCCATCGTAAATAATTTATTTTTTAAAAATTTAAAAATATTTTTTAAAATTATTTGTGATCGATAATTTTTATCATAAATAATATATTTTTTATGATAAAAATATTTATGACGTAAATTTTTTATTATAAATAAATATTTTTTAATATTAAATTTATTTATTAAATTATTTATGATAAAAATTTTTGTCATAAATAAGTTTATTTATGATGGAAATATATTTCCATCGCAAAATCACCTATTTGCGATGAAAATTCTTTCATCATAAATAATTTAAAAAATTAAAAAAAAATTGAAAAAAATATTTTATTGCAAAAAATCTATTATTAGTGATGAAATTTTATATTTCATTGTAAAATATTATCTGCAACCTCATTTTTAGCAACTAATTATTAGCGATGAAATTTCTATCATAAATAATTATTTATGATAGAAATTTAGTATTTGTGATGCTTTTTTCATGTCACAAATATCTTTTTTGGTTGTAGTGTTAGTTACTTTCTTTTGTTCTTCTTTTCTAAGTATAGTCTCATAATTAACAGCTTGAAATGTTAATTGGAATAAGTCAAAAGTTCTTGACAAATAAATTTCTTTCTCAATTCTAGGTTAAGGTTGTTTTGAGCACTTTTAACATATTCGGTCACCCTTAGTGATGCATAGCATCTATTTTGTGCCTTCTTGATCAACTCATATATTTTGTGACCAATTCACCAGATTGCTGTATCAACCTAGCCAAATCAACAACCAATACTGCTGGTTTGATTCTATAAAATTGAGCATGGTGTTGACCTTCTAACTCTTGCCAAGTAAATATAGAATTAAGAGGAAGGTTTACATACCACGAAAAAGTAGACCCCGTAAGAGGGTTTGCAAATGACCCTAGCTTGAGGCAAACATTGTCACTTGCATCTCTACATAGAACTGAGAATCTCTCAAAATGCTCCACGGTTGAAACCCCATCATCTCTTGAAAAATGAGAGAATTGTAAAACTTTGTAGTCCCTCAAGAATTTATAAGCTTGATTATACCATTCTGGACATCGTTTCCAATAAATTAGCCTATTAACTAGCTGAAATAGAAGATCAAGTTGCTCCCTGACCAATTCTACTATATGAGCAAGATTTGGTATTGATTGGATCCGATCCTCCTGATTTTGATGCATTATGCCCTACTGTGGGGTTCTCACTTGAGGCTGATATAGAGGGTTCCAATACACTGCATAAGGATTTGTCTCACATGCATTAATTCTACTTTCTTTTGTTGGGATAAAAGCAAGAACAACCCCTGAAATCTCATGTTGTAATTGTGTGCATGTTGGATAATGGAATTGCCCCATAACATTGCTTACATCAAATCCCTCTAAATTTGGTTGCCTCTTAGCAATAACTGACGCTTGGGCCATAGGCCTCGTCTGATTCTCACCTAAACCATTGCTATTCCTAATAGGTATATTCGGCCTGCAATCAGCTGAAGCTCTTATCGACAATACTCCAGTGCCATCCCTTATAACCACATTCAGTTTATAATTCGCCGAAATAATTGTTTCAAATATGACTGACAGCCTAATTGGCACTCTTGTATTAAATAAATATGGTTTTGTTCTTGATGGCTCTCTAACATAATATTCAGCCTTCCCTTGGTCATAGGTCGTTAGATTCTATAAATTAGGCTACTTTAAAATTCTCACATTTCCATATTGTAGATCTAGTGTTGATGGTCTCCGTATCGCTAATGAGCTATTTTTCAAAGTTTGCATATTTAAAAATGCATCACAAGACACTGATGGAGACCGATGTTGATTGGTCAAAACGGTAACCAAGTGGTCAATTTGCTTCGACACCATCAAGCAAGAGTTTTCTTGTTGGCTTACTATGGGTCTCACAACCATTGCAAACTAACTCGTTAAAGCTTCTACCAGGTCTTTCCGACTATCACTTAGATGAAATCTAACCTATGCCACAGTCTCGCACATCTAGTTAACTACCCATTGGAATGACCCCCTATTCGGAAGTTGGCCTTCACATTGGCCAACTTTCCTTTGTGGGAACATTGCATGCTGGGCCTCATCACTAATGGCATCAAGTTGCCACAAGATTGAGCAAGACTCCACTTCACTATAAGAAATAACACAATTAACTATGCAAAAAAAGCATAGCTAAATATTAAAAAATATCATAAAAAATGACTGCCGACGTAATATGCATCAGCAAATAAGTGTTGGAAATGGAGGGTCGTTGATTCTATTTACCAATGCTTAAAATTTTTCATCGGCAAATATTACATTTTGCTGATGCTTATCGAAAGCGTCGTTGGTATCATTTACCTATGCTCTAAAAAAGAGTTGGCAAATATATATTTAGCGACGTAAAAATTCTATCAAAAAAAGTTTGTTTACCTACGCTTATTATGCATCGCCAAAAGTCAATTTTTTGCGATGCTAATTTTACGTCGGTAAAAATTATTAGCGATGCAACCTAAGCGTCGATGAATGTTGCCTAGCGTCGCCAAAGGAGCCGGGGCATGCCGGGGTTTTGCATCGGCAAAGGTCTTTACCTACGCTTATTTTACGTCGCTAATATTTCTTTGGCGACGCAAAATAAGCGTAGGCAAATAGCGACCAAATTAGCATCGGTAACTGTTCCATAGCATTGCTAATGGTGGCATGCTCGGCATCCCGACACGCCCTTTGATGATGCTATGGAGCATTTGCTGACACTCATTAGCGTGGCTATAGGACTTTACCTATGCTTGTTTTGCAATGCAGTTTGACGATGCTAATTAGCATCGATAAATGTATCGTAATATCGCTAATGGTGGCACGCTCGGCATCCTAGCACACCCTTTGATGATGCTACGGTTTATTTATCGATACTAATTAACATCGCTAAAGGGATTTACCTATGCTTATCTTACATCGCTAATTATCTTTTTTATCAAAAAAAAAATTATTGCTTTAGTGAGAATTTTTTATAATTTTTTTTGTAAATCTGTAGATAAATAAACATATATAATATATACAATATGTACACTATCTTCTTCATTCATACATATGCCAGAATTAAATTCATTTCACTTTAACAAAGATACAATGTATATATATATATAGCAAAATATTGTATATATATACAACCATATAAAATGTCATATAAATATATACATCTATACAAAATAAACTCCACATGTCAAGCCTTATCACAGACCTGCAATAGATTAAAAAATTAAGTTAGCGGACTAATTATTTACTAAATGATAAAAATATATAAATTAAAAATAATATAAAATAATACTGATTATCGGAGGACATCCATCATCATCATCGGTGGAGTCATCATCATAGGCACCAGCAGAGACGTCGAGAGTCGATGGGGGAGGCATATGGCAATAGAACTCATTGAGCTTCATCCCAAATGCTGCAATCTGGGATCTAAGCTCAACATTATCACGCCGTAGGACCGCTATGTCCTCCTATGATCTACAGTACCCCTCCTCAGCTCGACGCATCTCCTTCTCATGTCTCCTCTCCACCTCATGTAGTCGAGCATCCTTCTCACGCAGATGAGCATTACAAGAAACATGTGGTGCTCTAGAGGAGCTAGGAGCCACAATCACATATCCCAATCCCATGATATGACTGGGTCTCCTACCAAGCACCTCATTATAGTTATCGTCATCTGTGGGTGGCATGGAGCCCTCAACGGTGGGTTGAGATCGTATATGCATCATCCACTCTTAATTAAAAAAAATAGATGTAATCAAAAGTCTAAACTTCATAATGAAATTGAAATATAGAACTTAATTAATTAATACTTATATGCCTCTTCCTAGTCCCAGGAAGCCACTCCCCTATCGCCTGATGATGGGTCTTCTGGTAAACGTCAATCTGCTCGGATAGCTATCCTATCTCGATGTCCCTTTAAACTTTTATGAATGTAAGTATACAGACACACAAATATTCTAAAAAATTATTAGAGATATATGTATGTATACTTACTAGCTCATACTGATGCTACACAAATGACTTCGATCTGCCACACTGCATCACTATGAGCCTCGACCGGTTCGCTGTATTCTTTTCACAAAAGACCTAATAAGCAAATGCATTCAAGATATTAGTGAACATATTATACCACATCAATTTAATAATTTATATTTTTATTATATATAATAATTCTACCTGATATACAGGATCCTCATACTTATTGCAAAGGAGATCCCAGTCAGGGTATGAAACATTCCTCTGGAGTGTCCCACGTGTCGCCACCACCCCACGTGCACTGAAGACCTCCTTTCAATGGCTATGAAGCTCATATCTGAATCCCTTAAGCAATCTCCCCATATGCCTAAGGATAGTCTCTTGCACGCACAGGATATCGATCTCCTCGATATCAAAGTCGTGCTGCACAAATAATATACAACATATAAGATTTAAAAAAATAAAAATTAAGTAATTATCAAATTAAATATAAAATAAATAGAAAGATCTATATTTAAAAAATATAACATAATTTATATTTAGTTACCTATAAATGGTCAAGGTGGATCTGCTTCTATAGCCTCGAAACTCTCCACCAGTCGAATATCATCAGGGAAGCGTATGCTCGGACAATGATGCCAACCTCACATATGTATGGATCCTTGACGTAGTGCTGAAGTGGTATGATATATCCTGATGGGATGACAACCCTCATCCTCTCTCCGGGATGTGCCCTCCTCCACTCCTCCAACTTCTTATTTCTGGCGGCTCCTTGAGTCCGCCTAATCAAAGTATCAGCTGCAGCAAAATAAAAGCTTAAAATCAGTTCTTTATACATGATAAAAGCTTAAAGTAAATTAAATATAAAAAATTATAATATGTAAATCAATCTATCATGGTAGGAGATGATGTGCCTATCTCGATAGATAGCTACTAAGATGAGAAGGTACGATATCTTCGTATGGGTCCCCCCTATCAGATGTCCTCTTGATGGCATAGCTTAAAATCAGTTATTTATATATGATAAAAAATTAAAATAAATTAAATATAAAAAATTATAATACGTAAAATCAACTTGTCATGACAGGAGATGATGAACCTGCCTCATCTCTACATGGGCCCCCCTACACGATTGTCCTCCTGATGCGATGCTTGTATCAAATAATATATTAGAGATAATATAATATGGATAAAAATTACATCGATACAAAATGATATATGAAATATAAGATATATAAGTTTTTTTAAAAAAATTACATATTATTATTCAATGTCTATATCTTCATCAAGAGAATTATCAACATCTTCATCATCATAATCCACCAATGTATAATCTTCTTCGTCATCATTAATAAAGTTGTCATCATCATCCTCTGACACATTTGGATTTAATTTACTGACATCAGTATTATCAGCTTGCAGGTCATCCCTAATCAGAGGAGATGTGCTTCCAATGTCGGCACTGTACTGTCCCAAGTCATCTGTATTATGTTCCTCTGAAAAAAAATCCTCATTTATTTCTATCTCAGAATATGTATGTCATAAACATCCCTTGGTGCAATTCTTTGTACAATATGCCATATCCTTATATCTCGTATCTTTTAGGTATATTACCTAATTTGCCTAACTAGCGAGTATGAAAGGATCGGATGGGTACTATATTCTTGCAAAGTTGATGCTTGTAAAGTATGTATGTTTATGAATATCAATCCTATTATTGCTGATATCTTATCATTGGCATTTAAATAGATAAACAAATCATTTTGACCCATATCTGAACTATATAATATCTATTAGGATACCATAATATTCAATCTCATTATCTCCATCGGTTTCTAACATCAAAATTTCACTATTTTGAGTCTGCCTCTATATATCAAGATCTCTTGTATGAATCTCATACCACCAACAATACATGAGCTATAACATGAAATCCTAGAATTGAGATGGCATGCTAAATCATATAGTTCCTTGATTGCATCATCTTCTTTATTATGATACATTAACATCATCTGCAACATCATACGTATAAGTTACGATCTATCATCTGTATACATTTTATGTAATAAAAAATTGAATAAAATTATTATAGTACTTACACGTTATCTGAACCAAGTTGCAAACTCCCTTCGATGTCGTCCCTCGATATCTCTATTATTTTATCACAATAATATATCTCTATGCTCACTATAATAAATACATGATTATTATTTATTTTACCTTATGAAAAGTATATAATATTGATTATGTAAAAATACTTACTTCATAAAATAATAGATTTCTTCGTAATTATTTAGTACATAGAAATGCGCCATGTCGCGCTCTTCCATGTTCATATATTTGTATTTTCTTTCACTAATGGGATGAATATTAACCTTGAAAATAGATAATATAGATTCAATGTCGACCCACTCCCTATTTGTATTGCGCTCTTCACAATTGAATCATATTTCTATATCATCGAGGTACATCGAACAGAATGTAAGACACTCTATGAAAATATATGCTTCTGCAATTGATCCTTCTGGATGTATCTTATTTCGCATATCTTGTTTCAACTTATACAAGAATCTATACATATAAAATGATAAAAATAAATATAAAATACACATAATTAGAATTATAATAGTTGTAAATTAAGTAAAAAAATTAATTTTTTTAGAATATTATTACTGCTCAACAGGATACATCTATAGGTACTAAACTTGCCGAACAAGCAAAGCCTCCCTTGGAAGGTGAATCACCAAGTATACCATAATGTCGAAAAATGATGGTGGAAAAATTTTTTCGAGCTTACATAGAATTAGGATAATGTCTAATTGAAGTTTCTCAAGTATATCAATTGGGAGTTTCTGACAATATAATTTTTGAAAGAAAATATTTAATTCAATAAGTGCATTCTGTACCTCTAAGGTGGAAAAGCTATGTATCATAATGGATATAAGATGCTGCATCATAACATAAAATGTTGACTCTTCCATGCTTCAGTCTAACGGAATAGCTATCACCATTCTAAATTAGACATACCAAATATCTTTTTGTGCTCCATCCAAATAGGTTACCATATACCTAAAAATTATTAATTATCCACATTATCATCGCATGCAATCAAAAATTTTATTTACTAGCTGAATCGTATGTTACAACATCAATCTCCTAAAGTTCTCTCAATTCATCGATTAAGGGTTGTAGATAAACATCTATCTTATTACTAAGAGCTGTAGATCCAGAAATAAGTAATGATAAAAATATGAATGGCTCTCTCATATATTTTTATAGTACAATATTATACGGCATTAGCATAATCGGCCACATACTGTAAACATTGCTCGTGGTCCTGAATGGATTGAAACCATTAGATGCCAGGCCAAGACAAATGTTGCATGGGTCACTAGCAAAATAAGGATATTATTTATCAAATTTTCTCTAAACTATAGAGTCGCTAGATGACTAATGATGTTATCCTCAGAAATTCTCATCTCATGATGCCATCTCATCACCTCGGCAGTCCTCGATGACTGATAAAATCTCTAAAGTCTTGGTGTTAATGAAAAGTATCTCAAAATCTTGTGAGACTGCTTCTTATCTCTTTCGAAATCTTTAGTGTACCTTGACTCACCATATTCTGGGCAACAATCCAAGTATTGATGCTCTTTATAAAATAATGCACAATCATTCTTGCATGCATGCATCGGTGTATAACCCATTCCAAGTTCACGCATATACTTTTTTGCCTCTGAATATGATTTTGAAAGATTTTCACCATCCAGTAATGCCTCCTTGATTAAGTTCAATATAAAATCAAATGATTTTTGACTCCAACCAAACATAATTTTATCGTGGAGAAGCTTTATCAAGTACTCAAGCTTCGAGAACTTCTTATAATTTATTTACTATGGCTTTTTGACATCTCTCATGAATTTTTTAAAATATCCATCATTTGTATTATCCATATTGTCAGAAGAGTTGTCATGAGTGTTTTCGTCAGGTACAAAATTATCCCCACATTGGATAGCATGTGCCTTTTCATATAAATTATCTAACATCTCATTGATGCCAATTGATTTAGACAAGTGACCCATATGTTGGTCTCTTATGTTAGTAGGTTTATATTCCCCATACAAATTTCAAATAGTATACTTTGGATCCATACCCCAATTCAACAAGTGCTCCAATGCTGTGTCTATAGGCTAGAAGTAGTTGTTGTGACATCTCCGACAAGGATATTTGATTCTATTGTGATCATCAACTCTTTCTCGTGCAAATCTTATAAAATTTCTAACACCTTATAGGTATTCAGATAAGATGATAGAGCGAGCATTCATCCAACTCTTATCGATATTTTTCATCTATCTATGAGAAATATTCATCATTAAAGTATGTGTTATAAAAAAGATTTTAAAAATGCATGATCCTATCCATTTCAACTCATTACTAATAGTTGTGATCCTATTTCTTTCAAAAAAGTAATAATCTTATTATTGTTATTAGTCAATATTTATTCTAGTATTATGAAAATTTTGGCAGCATCTCCTCATGGTTTTCCAAGTATACAATGTGAATACGGTGCCTATACATCCTATCCAATATATACCCAGAGAACAAAGGAGAGATAATTGCTGAATACCACATAACGAAACAAAATATCAACTATTAATAATAATCAGATTAAAGCCTTTTTAAAATGCTCGAAAATGGGGCATCCAAGAGTCAATCTCAATCGAGATCGACTCTTGAACGAAAATCTATAGCTCAATACAATTTAACCACCATCTCTGTATATACATTCAGGGATGGATTCCTAATTTATCAAAAAAGGATAACTCAGCATTGAAATTTTTTTATAAAAATTTTGATAGAGTTTCTTCTAAAATATGGATGTTTCTCATATTAAATTATAATAAGCAAAAGCACACAAAACAGCATACAAAATATTTAAATTATAACAAACAAAAATAATGTGCATTGTGCTAGTGGAACAATTAAATTAAATGTATTGAAGGACTATAATCAATTTATAAACTTCAGTAGGGACTAAACATTAACACAAAAAATTTTATGCAATAAATTTTACAACAGAAACTAAACTGTAAATAATTGAGGACTGAGATCAAATATTACAACCTACAGGATCTAAAATGCAAAAATGCTACATAACCTAATGAAGTAAATTAGGTTCAGATTTTGGGTTGAAACCCAAAATCCGAAACCCATTAAATGGTCTCCTTCCTCTCGATTGGCAGCAGAAAGAGAGAGTGAAAACCGGCACCCTCCTTCCCAAAATTAGGTCCGACAGTCGGTGGGAGACTGACCACCTTCCTCTCTATGGCCATTTGGGTCGGCTACCAGCCCCGATCCACCACCCATGAAGGAGGAGTGCACACTGCTCCTTCAAGTGCACAGGTCTTTGTGACCATCGCCGCCTTCCTCTCCACCCTCTTTATCCACCACAAAAAAAATAAAAAAGAATAAAAATCTCCCCCCACACCCTGTGCCCACTCTGTTCGCACCCCCCACCCCCACGGCGCCCCTCCGCCCCACCCCGCAAGTCTGCACCCATCACCACCACCCCCGCCCCGCCCCCATTACTGTTTGCCATAAAAAAAATAAAAATAAAAATCTCTCCCACCCCCGGTGTGCCCACTCCACTCATCCCCCACACCCCTCGCAGTGCCCCTATGCCCCACCCCGTGGGTCTGCGCTTGTCACCACCACCCCCACCTCCGTCTGCTACAAAAAAAAATTCTCGAGCCCACTCCTCTTGCGCCCCCCATGGTGCCCCCTCACCCCACCCCGTGAGTCCACACCCGTCACCACCACCACCCACCCCCACCCCCATGCCACCCCTGCCAAACACCCCCCCCTCTCCCTCTTCTTCCTCCCTGCCTGGGCACCCACCCCCCCGCCCCACCCCCCCACTCCTCCCTTCCCCACACCTGAGGGGAAGATCGGGCCTTGCAGGAGGCATCCCTGATCAGCGTCCTCCATCCTAGAGCCAAAAAAAAAAGGTCTACCTTTGAAAGTCGATGGTGCAGAGTAGAGGCATCGACAGCAGTAGTAATGGCAGTGGTGAGGACCGACGATGAGAGAGGGATAGAGGGAGTGAGAGAGTCGAGGGAGAAGGAGGGAGAGAAGGAAAGCGGGAGAGGGAAGGAGAGAGGGAAGAAATGAGAGAGGGCGGGAGTGGGTTCGGTAGTGTAGAGCAAAGGTGGTGGCAGCAGCGGCGGTGAGAACTGACGGCAAGAGAGGGAGAGAGGGGTGAGAGAGCCGAAGGAGAGGGAGGGAGAGAGGGAAGACATAGGAGAGGGTAGGAGTGGGATCGGTGGGAGATGAAAATGAAGAAGGGAAGGAGAAAAGGGTTTCCATTTTTTCTTTTTTATGTAAACTATTTATCGACGTAAAATTTATATAGATAAAGAGGATAATTACCTACGCAAACTATGTATATCAGCAAATGACCTCTTTACCTATGCTAACTTAGCATCGACAAATATTTTTTTTAATTAATTTTTTTATTTTTATAAATAATTTATAGTTATCTAAATAATTTATCGATATAATTTTAAAATTTAAAACTCATCTTCATCATTTATTATCTAAATAATTATCATTAGAGTATCGTTACAAAAATTTGCCTCAATCCAGTAGCCCTAGCTATGTCGATCAATAAAATTTAATTTTCATAGTCACGAACGATCGTATGATGCTCTGATAAATAGAGACCACCGATGGATCTAAAAACTTACAACGATGATCTCGATGATATTTGTAGCATACTATCAAAATTTTACTTCAGTAAATATCATTATTATGATCATTTTAGTATGGGATGATTTTGATCATTAAATAAAAAATGAGTGATCAAAAGGCCAAACGATATCCAATTAAGATAATTTTTTAGATAAATAATTTTTGCTACTATTTTCATCATTTGTATGGTGGTAATCGTAAAATCTAAACCGTGCATGTATGAACCATTCACGTTAAGCAGATCTTACAAAAGCATAAATATAATTATTTAAGGACATTAAGAATGAGTATGAAAAGATATATAATTTTGGATCGTTCATATACGTACGGTTTGAATTTTACAATCACTACCATACAAATGATCAAAATAGTAGCAAGGATCATTTATCTTAAAACTTATATTATAATCGGATGCTGTTTGGCCTTTTGATCACTCATTTTTATTTAACAGTCAAAATCATTCCATGCTAAATTGGCCATGATAATGATATTTGATTGAAGTAAAATTTTGATAGTATACTACAAATATTACCAAGATTATTGTTATAAATTTTTGAATCCATCCATGATCTCTATCTATCAGATCATCATGTGATTATTCATGGCCATCAAAATTAAATTTTATTGATTGACATAGCTAGGGCTACTAGATCGAAGTAGATTTTTATGACGATATAATTATTTAGATAATGAATGATGAATATGAACTTTAAATTTTAAAATTATATCAATAAATTATTTAGATAATGATAAATTATTTACAAAACTTAATTAAAAAAAATATTTGCCGATGCTAAATTTGTGTAGGCAATAAGGATAATTGCCTATGCTTTATTCTTACGTAGGTAATTATCTAATTGTCTATGCTAACTTAGCATCGATAAATGATTTTATTTTTTATTAATTTTTTTATTTTCATAAAAAATTTACTGACATAAAATTAGCATAGGCAATTAACCTAATTACCTATGCATGATTGAAGTGTAGATAATTAGGTTTATTGCCTATGCAAATTTAGCATCGATAAATATTTTTTTACTTATTTTTTTATTTTGGTAAAACATTTGCCAACGTAAATTATGCACAGGCCAAAAGCATAATTGCCTACACTTTAGTCATGCATAGGTAATTAGGTTAATTACTTACATTAATTTTACATTAGCAAATATTTTATTTTTTATTAATTTTTTATTTTCATAAAAAATTTGCCGATGCTAATGTAGTGTAAGAAATAAGGATAATTTTTTAGACTAATGTAGCCTACGCAATAAGGATAAAGATCATCCATGGTGGTCTCTATCTATTAGATCATCATGCGGTTGTTCGTGATCGTCGAAATTAAATTTTATTGATCGACATAACTTGAGCTACTGGATTGAGATAGACTTTTGTGATGATATTCTAATGCTAATGATTTAGATAATGAATGGTGAAGATGAATTTTAAATTCTAAAATTATACTGATAAATTATTTAGATAACGATAAATTATTTATAGAAAAAATTAATTAAAAAAAATATTTATCGACACTAAATTTTTGTAGGCAATAAGGGTAATTTCCTATGCTTTAGTCTTATATAGAAAATTATAAATTGCCTATGCTAACTTAGCATCAGCAAATGGATTTACTTTTTATTAATTTTTTTAATTTTTGTAAAAAAATTACCGACATAAAATTAGCATAGGCAATTAATCTAATTACATATGTTTGATGTAAGCATAGGCAATTAGGCTTATTGCCTATATAAATTTAGCATCAATAAATATTTTTTTTATTTTTTTATTTCAATAAAATATTTATCGATGTAAATTTTGCAAAGGCAATAAGCCTAATTGCCTACACTTCCATTTTATGTAGGTAATAAAGCTCATTATCAATGCAAATTTTACATCGATAAATATTTTATTTTTTACTAATTTTTTATTTTCATAAAAAATTTGTCGATTCTAATGTAGCATAGGAAATAAGGTTAATTTCCTACGTAAAAGTGAAGTGTATGCAATTAGCTTTATTGTCTATGCAAATTTCACATTGACAAATAGTTTAACAAAATAAAAAAATAAAAAAATATTTTTCAATGCTAAATAAGCATAGGCAATAAGTTTAATTATCTATATTTTATTTTTGTGTAGGTAATTACCATCATTGCCAATGTAAATTTAGCATCGATAAATATTTTATCAAAACAAAAAAAATTAATAAAAAAATATTTGCCAATGTTAAATAAGCATAGATAACTAGGTTATTTGCCTACGCTTCTATTTTATGTAGGTAATAAGCATAATTATCTATGCTAATTTTACATCGATAAATATTTTATTTTTTTATTTTTGAAAAAAAATTGTCAATGCTACTATAGCGTAGGTAATAAGGTTAATTTCCTATGCAAGAGTGAAGCATAGGCAATTAGCTTTATTGTTTATGCAAATTTTGCATCGATAAATAGTTTGCCAAAATAAAAAAATTAATTAAAAAAATATTTTTTGATGCTAAATAAGCATAGGCAATAAGGTTAATTGCCTATGTTTTATGCTTGCATAGGCAATTACCATCATATCTACATAAATTTAGCATCGATAAATATTTTATCAAAATAAAAAATTAATAAAAAAATATTTATCGATGCTAAATAAGCATAGGTAATTAGGTTATTTGCCTATGCTTCTGTTTTGCATAGGTAATAACATAATTGCCTACACTAATTTTGCGTCGATAAATGATTTGCCAAAATAAAAAATTAAGACCATCCATTATCAATGCTTTGGTTTAAATGCCAACACTATATTTACGTCGATAATTATTTTTTATGATGGATATTTATAAACATAGCTAATTTTGCTCATTTTACTAATTTTTTTTATTTTACGTAGCTAATTGTGCTCTTTATCTACGCAAAATTTTGCGTAAGTAAATCTTGTGTCGAAAAAAGTCTTATTTCTTATAGTGCTTGCTCAACCTGAGAGGCTCATTAATCTTCAACTTTCTTCTTTGGCAGCATTCTGTACTGGTCCCATCGAGCATGCAAAAACTTGTTTTCCTGGTTTTCTGATCAAAAATAGGGAAAGCTAAGCAATTTAGCAGCATGAAGAGATTATATGTAGCATACCATTGGTACAGGACCAAAAACTCAAAGGTGATAAGATTAAATTCAAAATCCCTTGAAACTTCAAAGACTTTTGGATAAACAAAACAACCACCTATTCCCACAAATTTACAATAAAGCTATGCAAAAGATAAAGAAAAGGATAAAATGGTGGTTTCATTGAGATCTGATCGATTGCCTCTTCTTCCATTACATTAGTCTTTAAATATCATTAAAACCATTATTACATTCATTTATCCACTCACTTGGTGAGAAACCAAGATCATCCCAACATGATGATGAGTATTCATGAACGGTGATGTCCTCATCTATTAGTCTTGGGATGATTGATGTCCACAAATTTTTTTGCCCACTCCCAGCATGGTGATGAGAAATCCATCCTCGAGGACAAGTATCCAAGATCATCCAAAGGCAATAATCTTGGATTGAAATTTGAGGATAAAAAATATCCCTTAGTTCAGCCAAAACAAAAAGATATATCAATATATCATTAAAATATTATATCAATATTATATATTATATTATATTAATATTAGATATATAGTATTTATGATATATATATATATTATGTAATAATATATTGTTAATCATATTATCATCATAGTGTTTAATATATTCCTTTTATAACTTATATTTTAATCAAAATAATTATTAACATTAAAATAAGATATCATAAGTATAAATGAAAACATTAATTCTACAATGAAAATAATATATTTTTATAGTATTAATATTTATCAGATTAATAAATAATTTTTATAAATGTATTAATAATTTTGTTAATAATTTATTATGATATATTTTATATTATTAATAAATATATTTTATGAAATATATCAAGAATAGTTTCGATATTATATACTTAGTAGTTATGCATTCTTATAGAATACCAATTATGTTACTTATCAATATCTAGGGATCTTTAATCATTGAAACATAGTGTACCAAATGCAATGATTTTAGATCATTAGAGATTAGATTACTTTAGAATAAGGATCATCAATGATCTAAGATTATCTCAGTTTTTCTATTTGGATCACTAAATGTTGGGAAATATGTTCCAAAATCAATCGTTAGACGATTGTGCTCATCTTGTAAACTGTATATGAATTTTTATTAATAAAAGTTATTTAGTATTTTAATTATAAATTGATCATCTTTGGACTCCTGTGTTGTAATGAAGTCTTTAGGACTATATATATTAATTGATAAAGGAGAATTTGTCATTAAGTCCTTAAAATTATTCGCGATCAAATGATACGCTATTACTAGGATGATAGTGATATCAAGTGTAGGTCATTGGGTACTATATGAGTTGGTTATCCTCTTAATCAAGGAGTGTAGAGATACTATTATGGTATGCAGATAGAATGTAGGAGTACATTCACATCGAACATGATCATGTGTCGAGCACTCTGCTATCAAAAGTAGCTTGTGAAGGATATTGATATAAGTATCCCTCCGATCTGAGACCATCACGGTGACTTATAAGCAACTCACTATACTTTAGTATCGGACTATCTGAGTTTTTAACTTAGTGATGGAATGATACTAGGTGCAGTCAAATACTTATTAAATCAGTGTGTGAGTCAAGATGGGATTGACTCCTTTGAATTGGTAGGAGATATGCATCAGTGTATTTCAATTTAACAAAACTTTAGTCAGGATAATCTATGAGATGAATTTGAAAGGTTGAAATACAATGTGATCCACTTAATTAGGGTTGATAGTTAAACCCTAAGTCATCTTGAGCATTTGGGTCAAAGGGATGACTATACGGTAACCATATGCCAGTAGGTTCTAGAAGGTTGCTTTGCAACACTTCGACCCATCCGATTGTCGGGTCATCATTGCTAGATAATTACATCGATTGGTATAGGAAGTTATTTTTATGCTACCAACTTAAGTTTGAACCTATGGGGTCACACGCATTAGAAGTTTGATCAGATTTGATGGCTGAAGAGTCTAATTGGATTGTGACTCTGGTAAAGAGTCTTACTTGGACTAGGACTCTGAGGGAAAGTCCCACTGAGACTGGGACTCTACTATTTATAGAGAATTAATTAATAATTAAATTACTAATTAATTTAATTTGATTGAATAAAAAGCTTTGGAATAAGTCTAATTGAATTAGATTCAGTTTGACTCATATTAAGATTGATATGATCAAACCCGATTACAAGAGAAATTTGATCATGATTCGATCAGGGTTTCAACTCGGCTAATTCCTAATTATGTTAAAAGTTTGATGAGATATTTAGATTTTTAATTGGATTAGGTTTATTTCTATTAGTGGTTTCAATCCAAATTTGATTTGGATTAGAATTGAATTAGAAATGAAGAGTCCAAGTCAGTCTAGGACTCTATCCTTATCTTTTGCGCCACATCTGGATCCATGCCAATATCTCCATGCCTAATTGGATTTGAATTGTAATTTTTGGCATCATGAGAGAGGATCCAATAAAGGTGGTTGGCTATAGCTGATGAGTCATAATATTATCTCTTGCCTAATTCGAATGCGATCCGAATTAGAGATAAGATGCAGACTAGGAAAGAGATTTTTTGTATATGGTATATTATTGGAGCCATATTATTTTTTTTTTATTTTTCTTAAGAAATATTTTAGTGTGTGAGACTTCAAATTTCTTTTCCATGTCCTAATGATTTTTTTGGAATTTTTTGGGATGCCAAAAAGGAGTTTTGGCATTGATTCATGGCATCCTTTCTTGGAAAGTCTTAATTCCTAGTCTATAAAAAGGGGACCCCTCTCTTGGATGTCCCATGATCAATTTTCTTGTAGATTTTTTATTTTTAGAGCCTCTTCTCCTCCTCCTCTCTTTCTCCTCCAGATCTCCTATCACTTTGGAGTATCCAAAGTACTTGTAGAAGAAGGAAGAGGTTAGCTATCGAAGTTATTCGCAGACTAGCATCTTCGAGCCCTTGATCTATGCCAGTCTTCACGTGAATTTTTCTAAGAGGTCAGACAACTTCATGTGGCAGCGAGTAATCTGAAGAACACCCTCTCCAACCATTGGATCAGAGAAGATCATGATCATAATTTGTTTGGTACTGATCTCTAACTTATTTTGATTTTTATGGTAGATCTAATAGTTAGATCTAAAATTTCAACATCGATGAGATCGATGTAATTTTTATTTTTAGATCTAAAGCACATATTTTTTATATCAAAGATCTTGATATAGTAGTCTAAGATTAGATCTTATGCATATGATTAGAATTAAATTATTTAATCTATTATTTTTGCTGCATAAAGTTTTTTAATTGCATGTACTCACTATCAAAAATTTCTTTCAATTGGTATCAGAACTAGGTTGTTTTGATATTAATTAATATGACTTTAGATCTAATTTTTTATTATTAGATCTGATTATTTATGATTTATATTAGATCTAAATTAGTTTATTTTTATATCTAATTATTATTTATTTAGATTTGATATTTTGAGTAGAAAAGTACTCAGATTAGATAATCACCAGACCGTTTGATCATAAGAGCAAGTATGATTTTATGACCCTCTCTTTCTATTCAATGAGGTGCTCTTCATGGTGTATAGGGGTGCCACTGTAAGATCCCATGAAGAAGAAAGTAAAAAGAAAAAACTTACTTTCTTGCAAAATCCTAGATCTTGAAACCTTAGGTGTTGTTGTATGTGATGTAAGTTGTGAAGATAGTTAGTTACATCTAATTTTATTTAGTCAAAATTATTTTGATCTAAAATCATAAAAAATTTAGATTTGATCTAAAAAATTTTATGACTTGATGTAAAAAGTTTACATAAAAAATTATTTTCGAAATTTTAACCATGTTGATGCAAAACTTAATTGAGAATTAAGTATCAAGCTGATTGGATCTAGAATTGTGATTTAGATCTAATGACATTGCATAAAATATGGGGCATGGGTTAGCTCAAATCAGGTCCTTCTCTTTAATTGGATTAGACCTAAGGTTAGAATCAAAAAATTGACTGACCATGTAGAGAAATTGATTAAGTCTAATCAAATATTGAATTAGATTAATCAGGATTTTTTTAGTATAATATTTGTAGATTGTCAAGTCTATGTCTTTGATTAGACCAAATGGACCTTGATTGTGGCTCAGTAGTTGAATCTAAATCATTAGGTTGGTTAAATCGAAACTAGTTAATCAATTAGTGTCTAAGATAAGTTTGACATTTCGACCAATGATTTTTAATTGAGAGCGGCTTACCTGATCATTTCGATGGTGTCTAAGACAAGCTTAGCAGACCCTCCCATCGATCTCACTTATCTGGCCAATTTGGTGAACTAAATTTTGATTAGATCGCTAAGTGATTCAAGTTAGCCCATGCTATTAAGGTTGATCAGTATGACTGATCTAGGTGCCAGTTCAATCAGTATGACCTAATCCAATTTAGTGACTTGGTGAAGTCAGTGGAAGGATTATGGTCTGCTGATTGATCTTTTCTTCTCTTCTCTCTTCTCTAAATTGAATAATTTTTTTAAATTATTAGGTCTTTAAAATGAGTTGGTTATGGTGATTACTGGATCATGGTCTCCCATTAAGGTGAGTGATAATGGATCCATTATTTCTGATTGACATTGCAGGTGCCATCCGTTTGATCTTCTCTCTGAATGATGAAATTATCATTCATCATATGATGACTCTGATGAACTATCTGATGATGGTTAGATTGACCGAGCTATCTTCAGGCCTGATCACTCATTAGGTAGAATCACTGAGTAGGTTCATATTAATGGTTTGACCTAACCAAAACTTTCAGTGGAGGCCCATCGCCTACTGAAATGAAATTTGGGGCTAAATTTAATACTAGAAGTTGTTTGGAAAAATAATTGGTTGAGAATCTATCCATAGGTGCATATGGGTTGATCGAGCTATCCTCGAACCTATATGTAGTCTGTGTGAATTCTAGTACCCGCTAAGGAATTAAGGTAATTCCTCGAATTAGAGGTAGAAGCTACCAATTCGTATAAAATAGTGGGAGGATCTTTAAACTAAAGTTTAAGTCTTTAGGATTAATAAATTCATATACTAATTAAGTTTAGTGTTCTTCCTTGTATGCACAGATATGGCCTCAAACTTGTCACTTCGATCACTATTGAACAGTGACAAGCTTATCGGATCAAATTTTGATAATTGGTATCAAAAATTTAAGATTATCCTAGAGCACGAGCAGATCCTTTATGTGATAACGGATCCGATACCTGAGGAGCCTGCTCCTAATGCCCGAGGAGCAGTCCGAGATACTTATTTGAAGTGGCTCAATGACCGCATCACAATTCATTGCATCATGTGGGCCTCCATGAATGATGAGTTCAGCCAAAAGTTTGAAGAAGCTCAGTTAGAGAAAATGCTTCAAGTGTTGAGGGATTCCTTTGGTACTCCTGACGACGTTGAGCAGCACAAGATAGTTGCACCATTTTTAATATCCGAATGAGAAAGGGTGCATTTGTTATCGATCATATATTGTACATGATCAAGCAGATTGAAAAATTGAGCAAACTCGACTTTCTTTGCATGAAAAGCTGGGGAAAGATGCGATCTTGAACTCTCTTCCCAAGTCCTACCTGCCGTTCCTCAGTCATTTCAGAATAACGAAGCCTATAGTCAACTACCACGGTCTATTGGGGTTGCTATAGACTTTTGAAAAAGATCACTAGCTCCACAAGGAGATAGTGAATCTAGTGGAAGGATCTTCATCGGGTAATCATCATCCCTTTAAGAAAGGAAAAAAGAAAAAAAAAAAGAAGGTGCCTAATGCTGGGAGTTAGTCTTAGAAATCTAAGTTCAAGGCTAATCAAATCAAACAGAGTACTTCTTTTACAAGAAGTAGGGTCACTGGAAGAGGAATTGTCCTCAGTATATCATTTTTTCTAATCCGAACAGGTCAAAGAAGAAGAAGCAATCAGTTGTTGGATAAGGTACTTATGTAATAACACCTTGTAACTTCTCTCTTATGGATACAATGACCTGGGTATTGGATAGTGGAAGTCCTATTTATATTTGCAATTTGTTGCAGGATCTTCAGGTCATTAGGAGATTTGAAGGCGAGAGATTCTAAATATTAGAGATGGAAGATCAGTTCCAATTCTAGCTTTAGGAATCATCAAGCTTGTATTCGAATCTCAGTATATTATTCTTAATGAGTGTCATTATTATCCTATTTTTTTTTAAATATTATTTCTGTAGATCTTTTGGCCAATTTCAATTATGAAATATCAATAAAAAAAAATTTTGTGATATCATTTTGAATAATGTCACAATTTTATATGGACAGTTAAACAATAGTATCTATATTGTATCTAGGCCTAATATAATGTATATTTCAAATAAACATCCTAGAATAGATGATGTCATAGATGCCTATCTTTGACATTGTAGGCTAGGTCATATCAACAAGAACAGGATAAACAGGTTGGCTCAAGAAGAAATTCTTGATAAACATGATTATGAATCGTTACCTACCTGTGAGTCTTATTTGCTTGGAAAGATGACCAAGTCACCTTTTACTGAAAAAGATGAACAAGCCAATGATGTGCTGGGTCTGATATATACTGATGTATATGGATCCATGAGCATATGTGCCGAGGAGGGTATAGGTACTTCATCATGTTCACAGATGACCTATCTAGATATGGGTACGTCTACTTGATGAAACACTAATCGAATCATTTGAAATGTTCAAATAATTTCGTAATGAAGTAGAAAAAAAACTAAAAAAAATATTAAAATTCTTCAGTCTGACCAAGGAGGTGAATATCTTTCCAATAAATTTCTGACATATCTAGGAGAGAATAGGATTCTCTCTCAATGGACCCCTCCATGGACACCACAGCATAATGGCATCTCAGAAAGGAAGAATCGAACCTTGTTGGACATGGTTCGGTCCATGATGGGGTTTGTAACTCTATCAATCTTCTTTTGGAGATATACACTTGAAACAGCCTATCTTGTGCTCAATAATGTTTCGAGTAAGTCAGTTAGTAAGATACCATATGAGATATGATCAGGACATAGGCTGAACCTCTCTTACTTTAGGGTTTGGGGGTATTCAGCTTATGTTAGACGATTACAAACTGACAAGCTCAGTCCTAAGTCCGATAAGTATAATTTCGTAGGGTATCCCAAAGAAATGAGGAGATATTACTTTTACCTGCCTGTCGAACAAAAGGTGTTTGTCAGTAGTAAGGCATATTTTTTGAAAAAAAAAATTCTTAGCGAAGGAATAAGTACCTCTAAAATCGAACTTGACAAAGTTTGACAGGTAAAAGAACCGACATCAATGATTGAATCTAAACCAGATTTGATGAGATCAAATTTGGAGCCCAATGAACAAACATCCTTAAGGCAATCCAGTAGAGTATCGCGTCAGTCAGATGATACTTAGGTTTCTTGGTCCGGGATGAGAATCCTATCGAACTCGATAAGAATGATGAGGATCCGATCACCTACATGGATACAATGCAGAGATCTGACTCTGATAAATAGCTTAAAGTCATGAGATTCGAAATGGAGTCCATGATGGTCAATGATGTATGGACATTAATTGACCCACCTGAAGGGATAAAGCCCATAGGGTTAAGTGGGTCTTCAAGAGGAAGAAGGGTGCAGATGGAAAGGTGGAGACCTATAAAGCCCATTTGGTTACCAAAAATTATCATCAGCATTATGGTATTGACTATGACGAGATATTTTTTTCTGTGGTAATACTCAAATCTATTCGGATTATGCTTGCGATAGCAGCATATCTAGACTATGAAGTCTGACAAATGGATATGAAGATAGCTTTTCTAAATAGAAAGCTGAACGAAGAGGTGTATATGATACAAACTGAAGGGTTCATATCCACAGATGAGTCCAAAGTGTGTAAGCTTCAGAGATCCATTTATGGATTGAAGCAAACATCTCAGAGTTGGAACATACATTTTGATAAGGTGATCAGAACGTATGTCTTCGTTAGGAATAGAGAAGAACCTTGCATATATAAGTGGGCAAATGGTTTGATAATTGTATTTTTTGTGTTGTATATGGATGACATTCTCTTAATCGGAAATGATGTCCTTGCATTACAGAGAATAAAAGTATGACTGTCATCACAATTCTCCATGAAGGATCTAGAAGAAGCAGCCTACATCCTAGGGATGAAGATCTATAGAGATAGATCTAAGAGGCTGCTCGAGCTCTTTCAATTCACGTACATAGATACTATGCTGAAACGATTCAGCATGGAGAATTTCAAGAAAAGCTATCTTTCGATAGGCCAAAAAATTTTTCTTTCGAAAGAAGATTGTTCGATAACTCCTCAAGAGAGAGAGCATATGAGTAGAGTTCTATATGCTTCAGCAGTAGATTCTATTATGTATGTTATGACATGTATGAAACCATATGTGGCATACTCATTAGGGATAATGAGTAGATACCAGTCTGATCTAGGAGAAAACCACTGGAAGGTCATAAAGATCATTCTTAAGTATTTAAGAAATACTAAGGACCAGTGGTTTGTGTATGGTGAAACTAACTTAAAATTTGTGGGGTTCACCAACTCCAGCTTTCAATCAGAACATGACGATAGTAAGAGTGTGTTAGATTATATTTTTATCCTAAATGATGGAGCAATCTGCTAAAAAAATTTCAAGCAGAATACTGTGGCAGACTCTGTTTGCAAAGCAAAATATATCGCGACATCCGATGCTACGAAGAAAGCTATATGGTTGCGAAAGTTCATCGGTGAGCTCGGAGTGGCACCCTCCGTTGATGGCCCTATCTTGTTATACTGTGATAGTACTGGAGCCATTGCTCAAGCCAAGGAGCCGAGATCCCATCAGCACACCAACCATAAAAAGTCTGTTAGATGTATGTCCTAAAAGCCAATATGGTTGACACATTGTAATTAATTTAGGGCATAATTTTGTACTTAATATATTGATATGATCAATAAAAGGGCAATTTTTTTTTCATTCAAGTGTAATGTGTCCTTGAATCGTCTATGAAATTAGTTTCGATACACATTCTCAAGATGTTGAAAATTAGAGACATATATTTAATTCCTAAAGGCTCTCGATCATAGGATCATCATGAGGACGATGATAGATTCGGATAGATTGGTGCACAAATCACTTTCTTCAAGATAGACAGATCTCTAGTCTACTATGTAGAGACACAGGGTGACAAGTACGAATGGTTGTTAGAAAATAACTAGCACTGAGCGTGACCATACGAGAGATTACTGGATTTCTATTCAATTGTCAGTGATTATCTCGATACTGTAGTTGTGTGAGTGGTCCTTTGACTTGAGATGATATTCTGCTCACAGTGAAGCTTCTAGAGTTTGATTGACACATAAACATGGGTCTCAATGAGCCCTTGTAGTGGATGTTGACAACAGTAGGTCCACTATAGGAGTAGGGTATGCATCAAGATAGGATCTATCGATCTTGATAGAAAGAAGTAGTCCTATGAGATTTGAGAGGCTAAGTTCAAGAGTTTGTGGCCACAACAGTGTGATTGTTGGAAAAGAATTTTCATAGAAGTCACAACTGGACTTGAGCTAATCGAATCTATCATATGACTGATGTTGAGGTTTGATGATATATCCATGACCTGTCATCTAGTCAGGACTCACGATAGAGAGACTGAATCACACGTTAACTGCACCTAGAGGTTTATTTCAGTTCTACTGGATTGCCACTACATACCGTTAGGTGTCACTGATGGATTGTGAGAGGTCACTAAGGTTGTTCTGGATCGACAATCCTTGTTAAGTTAGAATTGAATTGTTCTAACCTATTGAAAAGAGTTTCAATGATAGGATGATAGAGTTTATTGTATATCTCACTACCATATAGAATTGAACCTAAGAGATCTCACAACAAAAGGATTAGGCCTGAAATTAGTAATTGAGCTTATGAAGTGTCAATTGGGTTTAGAGAAACCCATTGGGTTCATGGTAACCTTGCTAGCACATGATTGGACCCAATTTCTCTTTCAGTTAAGATTACTTATTTGATAAATTAATTTTAACTTAATTATCTGCTAATTACCTACATGAATAAGATTTATGAGACTCTAATTGTTGGGTGTCTAAGGTTATGGATCACATAAATTAAGGGTGCAAGTCCCTTATAAATCTCCTTGATAGTTATTATGGAGCCACTTTGAATTGTTCAATTTGGGTATGTCCATTGAAAAGAAGGCTTTTAGTTCTCGTATGGGGTATCTCTTGGGTGCAAAAGAGGGTTCTAATTATGGGTGCAAGGACTCCATTAGTTGGGGCCAATAATATTTTCTAATGTAAGTTGGATAACTTAAGTTAATAGAAAATCCAATGCAAGTAGAACTTGTATTTTGAGATTGAATATGATTCAATCCTTGTATCTATAAAAGAGGACCTCCCTTAAGGTCCTAAAGAAATCAAGGCCAGCCCCTCTCCACACCCAAAGGAGATCCTACACCCTCTCTTCCTCCCTCTTTCTCTTCTTCTTAGGCATTCCCATGCCATATCCCTTGGGACGCGAGTCTCAAGGATTTCGATGCCCAAGGTGTTGGGCGTGTCACCAATTGCTGGTTGCTGGTGTTTTGTGGCAACGTAAAGCAAAGAGAAAAGTCTAAAGAAGAGGAGAAGAAGAAGATCAAGTATTGATCGCGATCCAGGCTTCGTTCAGATTCAGCAGACTGAATTTTGGAGAATCAAAATTCAGATCTTAGAGGGCTGTTTCAGGCTGATCCCGAGTAGATACTCATAGAGACCGGATACTTGTGCAGCTAACAGAGAGCCTCATCTTTTCTAGATCTAGATTTGAAGAAAAGGATTGCGAAAAAAGTATGTGATTTGATCACAATTTAAATTTCAACATATATCAATTTCAGTATATGAAATAGATCTATGTAGTTTTATATTTTTATGCATACAAAGTTCAGATTAGAATTATTTTAATTTTATTCTCCACTGTGATATTTAGAAAATTAAGTTTTGAAACATATATGTATGCTTCAAATCTCGAATTCCAACAGTGGTATCAAAGCCACGGATTTTCATATACTAAATTTTGATATACATATTTTTGAAAAGGTTTTAAAATCAATTTTTTTCTTAATACATAAGATATATGGATGGATCTTCAAATCTAAAATTTAATTTTAGATTAAATTCTAAAATATATAGTTGATATGTTGATGCATGCATAGATCTGAACATTGATCTAGAAAGAGTTCTAGTTCATATGAAATAGTTATATGTATAAAATCTAAAATTTTTTATGATCTGAATTTTGATTCATATATGTGATATATGATTATATATTTAGATCATAAATTTATTTTTAATCTTATTTATGACTAGTATATGAGATATATGATATCTTGTCTAGATCTGAAATTTTGTTTAGATCTAATTATACATGCATATATATGATATATATTTGTATGTTAAAATTTAAAAATTATTTTCATATTTTAAAATTTACTTTAATACAAAAAATTTAGATCTAAAATATAATTTTAGAATCTAAAATTTATGTTTGTGTATGAGAGTTTTGATCATAAAAAAATCAAAAATTAGGTCATGTAATAAGATTACATCTAAGATTTTTTATTTGAGTCATATGGGTCTAATTCGATTAAATAATTAATCAAACTGAGTCAAATATTGAATTGAGTTAGATCAATTAAGTTAATGATCATACAATTATTGTTGATCAAATCGATTGAGTCCCATATGTAAAATCGATTAACCTAAGAACCTAATTTGGCTCATTGGTTTGAGCTCGATATGCTTGAGCTAACCAATTCTGATCAATCGACCTATTGGTGTCTAAGGCAAATTAATGAGACGTGGTTATTTAATTAATTCCATTAGCCGACCTGACCAATTCATTGGTGTCTAAGGAAGGCAACGGGGGGACCCCCACAGTTCTCCACTTACCTGACCAATTTGGAAGATTGGGTCATGAATTAGGTTGCTTAGCAATCTGGTTTAGCCCATGCCAGTTAGATCAATCATATGATGACTGATTAGATGAGATCTAAATCTAAACCTCTCCATAAATATTAAGTCCATAGATCTTCTGCCGTTGTAGATATGCGGATGTACTACCGACATTGATTGTTCTCGGTTGGTCACAGTGATTCAGTTACATCGAGAACATGCAACCACTTTATTAGCAAAGAATTGCTTTAAGTTAAGGATGGGGTTGGGCCCAATAACTGTTAGGTGAGGGATCCAACGACGGCCTTACACTTGATTGTGAACGATGGGTCGGGCTTAACTAAGAAGTGTGGGCAATAATTGCTAGGTGAGCCCACATGACTTAGAGATCAAGTTGCTGCAACATACTTAGTGAAGCATCTGGATAAGAAGTTGCCTACGCATCGGTATGCATATTACCAATAACTGTTAGGTGAGGTGCATGTCATTGGTGGGACCGCAGCATCCACTAGGAATCCTTTGTCACTCAGGATTTTCGTTTCCTTTTCGGAGAGTAGAGGTATTCAAAAAATTAGTGAAAGTTATTATTTGTATCTTAAAGTCCCTAGAAGTAAATTAAAATATTAAGTATAAAAGTCTAACTTGAATCTCTACTCTAGCAATTAAACCATCATATCAGCCTCAAACCATCTAGCTGGCATCCTTGAAATCGATCGTTTGATTGATAATAATTACAAAGACTGGCTCAAAAATCTCAAGATCATCTTGACTTTAAAAAAGTTAAGCCATGTTCTCGGTCAAGATCCTGTTGTGTTGCCAAACCATCCTACTGCTGAGCAAAGAGCTACTTTTGAGAAGTGGATGAATGAAGATAATCGGATTAAGTGTTATGTGCTGGCGTCTATGTCAAATGAGTTGCAAAGCCAGCACGAGCATATGCCTACTGCCCGGGCCATGATACACTACAAGAAATGCCACTTTTTATGATGAATTTATTTATGATGAAAATATATTTCATCGTAAATAAGGATATTTACAATGAAAATAAAAATTCATCGCTAATAATTTTTTATTTACGATGAAACTAATTTTTCATCACAAATATCTTCATATTTATGATGAAAATAAAATTTCATCATAAATACATATTATTTATGATGAAATTAATCATCATAAATAATAAAATATTTATTTTAATTTTAAATTTTTAAATATTAGTGATGAAAATAGTTTCATTGTAAATAATGGAAGTATTTGCAATGAAAATTAAATTTTTATCACACATATATATTATTTACGATAAAAATTTTTCATCACTAATATTTGAAAAAAAATAAAAAAAATTAAAAATTTAATAATTAAAAATTATTTAAAATAAAAATATTACATCATAAATAATGAAGTATTAGCAATAAAAATTAAATTTTCATCATAAATTAATATTATTTACAATAAAAATTTTTCATCGCTAATATGTGAAAAAAATAAAAAATTTAAAAATTTAAAAATTATAAATTATTTACGACAAACATATTACGTCACAAATACAGACATATTCTCAATGAAAATTTATTTTCTGTCATAAATACTTAAGTATTTACAATGAAAAATTTTCATCGTAAATATTTAAAAGAAAATAAAAAATTTTAAAAATTCAAAAATTATAAATTATTGGTGACAAAAATATTACATCATAAATGATGGATTCTTGATGATGAAAATAAAATTTTCATCTCAAATATTTTTTATTTATGATGAAATTTTTTATCCCTAATGTATGCAAAAAATAAAAAATTTTAAAAATTCAAAAATTATAAATTATTTGTAATAAAAATGTTACATCATAAATACTTGTATATTTGTGATGAAAATTAATTTTCTATCATAAATACTTCAATATTTATGACGTAATATTTTCATCGCTAATACATAAAAAAAATAAAAAAATTAAAAATTAAAAATTATAAATTATTTATGATAAAAATTTAATATCATCAATAATCAAATATTGATGATAAAAACTTAATTTTTATTGCAAATACTTTATTATTTATGATGAAAAATTTTTCTCACTAATAAATGAGAAAAAATTTAAAAATTCAAAAATTCAAAAATTACAAATTATTTGTGATGAAAAATAGTTTTCCATCGTAAGTAACATGTATTTGTGATAAAAAGTATATTTTCATCATAAATAATCACTATTTATGATGAAAAATTTCCATCGCTAATATTTAAAAAAAAAAAAAAAATTTAAAAATTCATAAATTACAGATTATTAGCAATGAAAAATTTTTTATTGAAAGATGTTTAGATATATTATAGTAATTTTTTTATTTATAAAAATAAATATTAGATAGTTTTTAAAAAAATAATATGTGCATAAGAAAAGTATGTAGAATATTAAGATATCTTTGATCTTCAATCTTTATAAGGCTCTATCTGTGGTATCTTGAATCAATCCAAAATCAATTCTTGAAGGATGGATTAAGAGAAAGATGGTTGGAAATTAAAGCTGAGGATGTCGTCATTCCTTTGATTGCCCATTTGAATCTCGTCCAGATGATGTTCGATTTTTCGAACCTTTTGCTCGAGGTCCTCCTCTCGATGAAATTTTATGAGGCACGGAGAGTAGCCCAAGGTCGAATCTCCATTAGAGGAGATCGGAGAATGTTGGCATTATTCTTCATGCCTGGATCCTGATGGGACGGTGATTGTCGATCGATCAGGGCAAAATGATGCGCACCTCGAGGGGATTCTCTGGAAGTAGTTTTGCTAGCTACATGGAGAGGGCACAGTTTGAGGAGCATGTTGCAGGGGTTGTCATTGCTTTGTGGTTTGCTGTAAATGCTGGACGGTGTTGGTCAATATTTGGACCTGTTGAATCAGATCGTTGAATTGTTACGGATCTTCTATAATAGGTGGTGGTATAGGCCCTTGAGGAGTGGATGCTTACACTGCATCACCCATGCTTCATCGAGATGACTGTCGATGAGAAGTGACAGAATTGTTGTAAGTTTTTATTCTTACCATAGTTCATCCATTTCATTACTAAAATATTCTAGAAAGTTGATATATTTACTGCATCAACTATATATATATATATATGTACACACATATATACACATATATTATTGCATTATTATGGCTAAGAGATGAATGAAAAATGAATGAAAGAAAATAATATGGGAACAAGACATGGTCAGGAGAAATTTTTTTTAAATAAAAAATTATTTTTTATTAATTATTAGCAATGAAAAAAAAATTATCGCTAATTATGTAATTAGCGACGAAATAGAAAATTTTCATCATCAATAATATTTTCCCAAGATTGAATTTTTCCAGCAAATTTTTTTTTGACAGAAATTATTAGCGACAAAAATTAAGTTTTCATCGTAAATATTTTTTGTTCGAATTATTTGCGATAAAAATTAATTATTAGTGATGAAAATTTGCATCACTAATACGGCCCATCCCATCAAATCCTATCGGAAACCCATTTTTCTTCCTCATCCCCCCTCGGCAGTCCGGCTTCCTCCTCCTCCCACGAGCTTCCTCCCCCCGGCATCCCGTGTGCCTCCATTTCCTCCGCCGTCCCGATTTCCTCTGCCACCGCCGTCGTCGCCATCTAGGTGACTTGACTTCATCTCTTTTTTTTTGGGGGGAGTGGGTTTTGGTCGGGGATGGGAAACATGCTGGGGCCGACGTGCCGGGGATGGCACGCCTGGGTCGGGATGGTGGGCTGTGGCCACGTGGGGCCTGCGGGCCACGACGGTGACAGCGGGCCACGGCCACATGGGGCCTACGAGCTGGGATGATGACCACAGGCCGGGGATGGCAATGTGGGGCTGGCAACGGGTCGAGGCTGGGGCCGACGAGCCGGCGATGTCGACTCTTCTTTTTTTTTGGGGGGGGGGTTCGGGCCGGGGTCGGGGTGGGGATGGGGACGGGGAACGGCATTGGGCCGGCATGCCACAATCGGCATGCCAGGGATGGTGCGCCTGGGTGGGATGGTGGGCCGTGGCCACATGCGGCCTGCGGGCCTGTGGGCCGCGGCCATATGGAGCCTGCATGCCGAGGTGTGCCATGTGGGGAAATTCAGTGCAGGGGTAAAATGATAATTTTAAAACTTTTTCAAAATCACTATTTTATAATAAAAATTATTAATTAATCTAGTTAATTAATAAAAAATTATCCTACACTAGGATCTAAATATGATATATAGCATGTATGAATTTAAATTTGAAATTCGAATTTGAGCAGTAAACACTTTACTATAATGTGTTCAGAACACAATACCTTTGTGCGGGTAGTAGATCGTCGTAATCTGATCACCATCGGGAGAGTCTGATCATCGTGATGTAGCCACACAGTGTGTCTGGCCTCTGCGGATCGTCCACACGAAGCTCTCGATCTGATCAACTCCTCACGAGTGCTAGCTCGTTGTAGAGCCCTTTTGACGGTCGATGCTGATCGAACTCCTTCGATCGATGTCTGCCGACTCTTTGGATACTCTAGATCATCAATAGATATGCTTGAGAGGATGTTTTAGATCTCCCTAAAATTTGGTGGGCTCACGACACTCGTAGCTCACGTTCTCACTTCTCGAACTCCAGGCTGAACCCTGAAGAACTCACTGAAATCCTGCGCACACTTTTTCTTTCTTTTCTTTTTTTTCTCTCAGAAGGATATAGACCTTCACCTTGTACACAAGGATTCCTCATGCCCAGATTTTCTATCAAAAATTTTCTTGCACACACCCCACTCTTCTCCTCCTTTTAAAACAACAACAAACATCTTATCCACGTGAGAGGATAAAGATGAGTAATTGCACATTTGAATTCAAATTAAATTTTGAATTCAAATGGAAACCAATTTATCCCTATCCACTATGGGCGTGAGAAGAGGAGGGCGTGGGTTAATTTGTGCATGAGTGATTTTATGAGAAATATTTTCTCGTGTAATAAATGGGGCGTTAAAAGAGGATAAGGTCAAGATGCTAAGATTGGTTGCTCATTCAAATTCAAACTTTGTTTTGAATTTGAATGGCCAACCAATCATCCTTATCTACTCATTTAGCGCATTAAAGTAGGGCGTGAGGAGGGCTTTGTGTGAGGAAAAAATCATGAGAACTTCCTTCTCGTGAATTCAAATGGGCGCAGTGGAAGTGAGGTGGCGCAGGGAGAATGGGTCAAGGTGGTTTCATTATTTAAACCAACCTAATTGAACCAAATAAGTTAGGCTCAATTAGACTAATTTAAATCCAACTTAATTAGACTTAATTAGGCTCAATAAAATCCTAATCAAATCAGAAATTGATTAAGTCCAACCCCTAATCATATCAGGGACCAAACCATCTCGACGATTAGGTCAACTCTTAACCTAATCGGGTCAAACCCAACTGAATCCAATTCAATTGGACTTGATCCAAAAATAATTACTCAATCAAATTGAGTTAATTAGTGATCAAATTACTAATTAAACCTCTCATAAATATTGATTCCAAATTTGATGGGTAATCGGGCATCAAAATTCATCAATATGTAACCCTGATCGAAGAGTCCTAAACCAGTGGGACTCTTGACCCCGGTATCCAAAATATGTGGAATTCATGATCAGAGAATCCTGATTCTCGATCATAGAATCTCAGACATGAAGTACTCTTCACCAGCTATCAGATCAAATAGGAACCTCTAATGTGTGTGACCCCGTAGGTTCGAACCTAAGCCGGTAGCACAGGAACCAATTCCTGTACTAATCAAAGTGACCATCTAGCAATGGTACCCGATGTTCGGATAGGTCGAATAGTCGCAATTGCAACACTCAGAACCTACGTGAATATGGTTACTGTATAATTCATCCTTTTGACTCCTGTGATTAGGATGACTCAGGGTTAAACTGTCAACCCTGATCAGATCATCCGAATCGTGCTCAACTCAAACAGTCCTGTGACTCCTCACTAGGACTACCTTGACCAAGGTTTTGCTAAATTGAAACATGACTGTACACAGCTCCTAAATTGGAGTGGTCAATCCCATCTTGACACACGCATCGATAAGTCAAGTACTTGACTACACCCAGCAGCCTTCCGTCACTGAATTAGAAATTCAGGTAGTCCCGTGCCTAAGTGCAGTGAGTTGCTTGCAAGTCACCGTAGCGGTCTCAGGTCGGAAGGATATTTATACCCATATTCCATCGGAGCAAATCTTGACAGTAGAAATAGCTCTGGAGTCAGTCACGTTCAGTGCAGATGTACCCTTACATCTTACCTGTATGCCATACCAGTGTCTATACACTCTTTGATTAAGAGGACAACCATCCTATATGGCACACAACGACCTATGCTTGATAAACATTGTCGTCCTTAGTAACAACGTATCATTTGATCGCGAACAGATTTAAAGACTAAACGACAAATCCTCCTTTATCGAGTCTAAATAGTCCTAAAGACTTCACCACAACATAGGAGTTCATTAGAAGATGAAACATTTTGTGATAAAAATATCAAAATAATTTTTATTAATTCATAATTCATATACATATACAAAAAATGAGCACAACCGTCAACAAGCTGACGATTGGCTTTGGGACACTATTCCCAACAATCTTTCACTTGGCCTAAAGCCAATCAGTGTAGTATCTAATACCCATCTTCGACTTGTAGTTGTCGAACTCCTTCACTGCAATGGCTTTAGTAAATGGGTCAGCCAGGTTCTCCTTCCCGTCGATCTTCTGAAGGTCGACGTCACCTCGATTCATAATTTCCCGGATGAGATGGTAGCGACGCAGAATATGCTTCGCCGCTGGTGTGCCTTCGGTTCCTTCACCTGAGCAATGGCTCCAGAGCTGTCACAGTAGAGCAGAACTGGACCAACAGGGGAGGGTGCTACTCCGAGCTCGGTGATAAATTTTCTCAGCCACACCGCTTCATTAGCAGCATCTGATGCAGCGACATACTCCACCTCGCAAACTGAATCAGCCACTGTGTGCTGCTTGGAACTCTTCCAGCAGATAGCCCCACCATAAAGGATAAAAATAAATTCCGACACACTTTTGCTGTCATCATGATCAGACTGAAAATTAGAGTCTGTAAACCCTATAAGTCTCAAGTCCGATTCACCATAAACAAGCCACTGGTCCTTAGTATTTCTTAAATACTTCAGGATGATTTTAACAACCTTCCAGTGATTCTCTCCTAGATCAGATTGGTATATACTCACTACCCCTAGTGAGTATGCCACATCTGATTGTGTACATATCATGGCGTACATGAAAGATCCCACTGCCGAAGCATATGAAATTCTATCCATACGTTCTCTCTCTTGACGTGTTGTCGGACAATCCCTCTTCGAGAGAGAAATTCCATGGCCTATCGGTAGATAGCCTTTCTTGGAATTCTCCATGCTGAACCTTTTCAGCATAGTATCAATGTACGTGGACTGGGATAGGCCAAGCAGCCTTTTAGATCTATCCCTATAGATCCCCATCCCTAAGATGTAGGAAGCTTCTCCCAGATCTTTCATGGAGAATTGTGACGACAGCTAAATCTTTATTCCCTGTAATACAGGGACATCATTCTCGATTAAAAGAATGTCATCCACATACAATACAAGAAATACTACTATTGGACCATTAGCCCACTTATAAATGTAGGGCTCTTCTCCGTTCTTAACGAAGCCATACGTCTTGATCGTCCTATCAAAACGTATGTTCCAACTCCGGGATGCCTGCTTAAGTCCATAAATGGACCTCTGTAGCCTGCACACCTTAGACTCATCTGTGGATGTGAATCCTTCAGGTTGTATCATATACACCTCTTCGTCCAACTCTCCGTTTAGGAAAGCTGTCTTCACATCCATCTGCCAGATTTCATAGTCCAGATGGGCAGCTATTGCAAGCATAATCCGAATGGATTTGAGCATTGCCACAGGAGAAAATGTCTCGTCATAGTCTATACCATAACGTTGACGATATCTCTTGGCAATCAGACGGGCTTTATAGGTTTCTACCTTTCCATCTGCGCCCCTCTTCCTCTTGAAGATCCACTTACATCCTATGGGTTTTACTCCTTCGGGTGGGTCAACCAATGTCCACACATCGTTGACCTTCATGGACTCCATTTTGGATTTCATGGCCTCTAGCTATTTCTCAGAGTCAGGTCTCTGTATTGCATCCATGTAGGTGATCGGATCCTCATCGTTTTCATCAAGTTTGATAGAATCGTCGTACCGGACCAAGAAACCATAGTATCTGTCCGGTTGACGTTGTACTCTACCAGATCACCTTAAGGGTGCTTGAACAAAGGGCTCCAGATCTGATCTAATCAAATCTGGTTCAGGTTCAGCAACTTACGTCGGATTTTTCACCTGTCGAATTTCGTCAAGTTTGACCTTAGAGGTAACAGTCCCTTCACCAAGGAACTCCCTTTCCAAAAAGATTGCCTTAAGGCTGAAAAATACTTTTTGCTCATCAGCTAGGTAGAAGTAATATCCTTTGGTCTCTTTTGGGTACCCTATAAAATTACACTTGTCAGACCTAGGTCCAAGCTTGTCCGTAATTAAATATTTAACATAAGCCGGACACCTCCAAATCCTAAGGTGCGAGAGTACTGGCTTACGTTCTATCCATATCTCATATGGTATTTTGGTTATAGACTTACTCGAAACCCTATTTAGAACGTAACAAGCTGATTCGAGCGCATATCCCCAAAGGGAGATCGACAGACCAGCAAACCCCATCATGGATCGAACCATGTCCAACAAGGTCCGATTCCTCCTTTCAGACACACCATTATGCTGTGGTGTTCCAAGAGGTGTCCACTGAGAAAGAATCCCATTCTCTCCAAGATATGTCAGAAAATCATTGAAAAGGTATTCACCTCCTCGATCAGATTGAAGAGTTTTAATACACTTTTCAGTTTATTTTTGTACCTCATTTCAAAATAGTTTGAACATTTTAAATGACTCTGACTTATGCTTCATTAAATAGACATACCCATACCTCGATAGGTCATTTGTGAAGATTATAAAGTAGAAATATCCACCTCTTGCACTTGAGCTCATGGGTCCACATACATCAGAATGTACCAGAGCCAAGAGTTCACTAGCTCACTCACCTTTTCCAATAAAAGGTGACTTGATCATTTTACCGAGAAGACAGGACTCACAGGTTGGAAGTGATTCACAATCACCTACTTCAAGAATTCCTTCTTGAGCTAACCTATTTATCCTGTTCTTATTGATATGACCTAGCCTACAGTGTCAAAGGTAGACTTCTGACATATTATCTATTCTAGGGTGTTTACCGAAGGTTTGAACTATATTAACAGGTTGTGATAGAAAGTAAATTCCATTATTAAGTTGTCTAATAAACATTGTAACACCATTCAAAATGATATTGCAAACATTTCTTTTTATTAAAAATTGATAACCGTTCATGGCCAAAAGGCCTACAGAAATAATATTTAATAAAAAGCTTGGACAATAGTGACATTCACTCAGAATTATATTTCGAAAATTGATTACAAGGTTCATGATTCCTAATGCTAGAACTGGAACTTTGCTTCCATCTCCAACGTTCAGAAATCTCTCACCTTTATCAAATCTCCTACTGACCTGCAGACCCTGCATTGAATTGCAAATATGATAAGAGCTTCCGGTATCCAATACCCAGGCAGTTGTATCATAAATAAAAAAGTTGCAAGGTGTTATCATATAAGTACCTTGCTTCTTCTTCGGCCTGTTCGGGTCCAGTGAGGCAATGTATAGAGGACAGTTCCTCTTCCAGTGCCCCTGCTTCTTGCAAAAGAAGCACTCTGCCCGGCTCTGGTCGGGCTGGGGCTGGTTGGGTGGAGCCAGGTCGGGTCCGATCGGGCTGGGGCGAGTTGGGCCAGGATGGGGCAGGTCGGGGATGGTAGGGTCCAAGCTGAATCGATTTCAATTCGGGCCGGGATGGGGTCGAGCCGAGTCGGGTCGGGCTGGGGCAGGTCGAGTGGAGTTAGGGCGAGTCAGGTCGGGTCGGGTCTGGTCCGATCCACACCAGGCCGAGCTAGTGCTGGTGGAGTTGGGATGGGGCGGGTCAGGTCAGGTCTTCATGAGGATGAAATATGATGCTGAAATTATTATAATTATTGTATATTATTTTTTAGTGTTACTGTTGAAATTATTTAATTATTTGATTAATTATTTTTCACTAACATAATGCACATTGCTGTTACTTGTTATAATTAAATTATTTTATGTGCTATTTTGTATGCTACTAAAATTATAAATAAAAAAAAATATTTTAGAAAAAATTCTATTGAAATTTTTAATAAAAAAATTTCAATACAAAGTTATTCTTTTTTGATAAATTAGAAATCTATCTTTGAATGCACGTTCAAAGATAGTACTTAAATTACATTGAGCCATAGATTTCCGTTTAAGTTTCGATCTTTATCGAGATCGAAACTTGGATGTCTCATATTCAGACTTTTTGAAAAAATAATAATATTATTATTATTAATAGTTAATATTTTATTTCATTATGTGGTATTTAGTAGTTATCTGTCCATTGTTCTCCAAGTATATGATGGATAGAGTGCATAGACACCATATCCATATCGTATACTTGGAGAACTATGGGGAGATGCTGTTGAAATTTTTACGAAAATGAGATAAAATATCCATTAATAACAATAATGAGATTATTATTTTTTTGAAAGGGATAGGGCCACATCTGCTAGTAATGATTTGAAAAGGATAGGATCATGCATTTTGTATCAAGTGATCTGGATCTGGATTCGGGTCGGGATTTTAGCTGAAATTTAGAATGTGAATCAGTACGAAATTCAGATCGAGATCTAGAATACCACTAAACTTTATTTTGGTTGTTAATAATTTTATGTTTGTTGTTAGATGAATATCAACAAAAGTTGGATGAATACTAAAGGTATTTTTTTGCCTGAATATCGAAAAGAAGTTCGAGATTTCATTGACTTTGCACGGTATAAGGCTGACAGTGCTAGTCAGATAAAGTGTCTATGCAAGAGATGTGTCAATTTGATATATCATCACATAACACTTGTTGAGGAGCATCTGCTACAATATGGTATGGATAAGAAGTATACTTGTTGAATATGGCATGGGGAGGGTGATCCGAATGAAGTGGTATGCGATGATGATGATACTGAAAATGATAGTACTGATGGTGCTGGACCTATCGAACATAGTGGTATTGAAAAATTGTTAGATGATTTACATCAAGATGTTTGCTCATATGTACGCATGAATACTGCTGCATCTGAAAGCAATTCTGATCATGAGCATAATATCTGGCTTGAGGTAGAAGGGACTTCTGAACAGTTTGCAAAGCTTGTAAGAGATTCACGAGAGCCACTCTATTCAAATTGTACAAAATTTTTTAAGTTAGAGTTTTTGATAAAATTACTTCATATTAAAATCGTGAACCATTAGAGTCAGAAGTTATTTGACCAAATTTTAACATTGATTAAAGCAACTCTGCCCGATGGAGAGAGACTTCTGAAATCATATTCTGAAGCAAAAATATACATGCAGAAAATAAGACTTGGATATACTCCTATACATGCCTGTAAAAATGACTGCATATTATTTTATAAGGATAACGAACAAGCAACTGAATGTCTGAAATATGGTGAGCCTAGATACAAAATCGATAATAGGAAAGCAAAGAAGATACCTCAAAAGATTTTGAGATATTTTTCATTGATTCCAAGACTTCAAAGGTTGTATATGTCCACAAAGATAGCTAAAAAAATGAGATGATATTATGAGCAACCGATTCTGGAGGAGAACATACTTAGCCACTCGACCGACTCTTTAGTATGGAAAGACTTCGATGCAAAGTATCCGTACTTTACGAGTGACCCGCACAATATCCGGCTTGGTCTAGCGACGATGGATTTAATTCTTTTGACAATCTGAGTATCACTTACAGCATGTGGCCTATGATGCTAATTGTATATAATGTGTTACCTTAAAAGTGCATGAAAAAACTATTTATTTTTATATCATTTTGATTTTGGATCCAAAAGCACCAGGTAATGAAATTGATGTATATCTTCGACCTTTAATTGATGATCTGAAAGAGTTATGGGAAAATAGGGTACAGACATATGATTCTATGAGTCGAAGTAATTTTAAGTTGCATGCTTCAATTTTATGGATCATAAATAATTTTTTGGCATATGAAAATTTATCTGGATGGAGCACCAAAGGATATCTTGCATGTCCAATATACAATAGGGATGCATCCTCTTTACATTTAAAGCACAGACGAAAAATATGTTTCATGGGTCATCGGTGGTTTCTTCCTGCTAATCATTCTTGGAGAATCCATTATAATCAATATTTTGATGGTAAGTCCGATCGACATCCACCACCTAAGGAGTTAAGTGGAGCAAAAATTTTAGAACAACTTGAAGTCATTGGAAACGTTTAACTTGAAAAAATATCGAATATTCGTAAATGGAAGCATACTAAATGAGCTGAATTAGACGAAGTGAATATCTTTTTTGTACTATCATATTAAAGCAGCTACTACTTCATCATAATCTGGATGTAATACACATTGAAAAGAATATTTGTGATTATATCATCGGTACTGTATTGAATATTTCAAAAAAATAAAAGATGGTACAAAAACTCACCTTGATTTGCAGAAAATAGAAATTCGGCCGGAGTTGCATTTAGTTCGTCGAGGTGAGAGATCTTTTATGCCACGCACATGTTATTCACTGTTTGGAGAGGAAAAGAAGATTTCTGTGGATGGTTCAAAATCATAAAATTTTTTGATGCATACGCTTCAAACATATCACAATATGTTAGGAACAACGACGGTAATATCTTCAGCATGAAAAGTCATGACTCCCATGTGATGATGCAACATTTGCTTCCTGTGGTCATGCGTGGTTATTTGGGTGGTAATGATCAAACTGTAATGATTGAGCTGGGAGCATTCTTCCGAGAACTGTGTTGTCAAAAATTAAAGATTAACTTACTTGAGAGATTAGAGAAGGATATCATACTCATTCTTTGTAAGTTAGAAAAAAAATTTTTACCATCATTTTTTGATGTTATGGTGCATCTGGCTGTTCATCTTTCAAAGAAAGCTCTTTTGGCCAATCGGTACATTATCGATGGATGTATCCTATTGAAAGGTAAAAAAATTATACATACTTTATCATATCAATTATAAGATGTAAATAATTTCTAAAATTTAAATTTATTTTTGTTTACAATTTTTTATGCACCTTAAAAAAATATGTGCGTAATAAAGCAAAGCCTGAAATGTTTATAGTAGAAGCATATGTAGCTACTAAGTGTGTCACGTTCTGCTCAATGTATCTTGACGATATCGAAATAAGATTCAACCATGCAGATCGTATGCGACGTGAATGGGGTGACAATGATCCGATGTTGTCTATATTTAAATAAATGGATTCGACCTACTGGTGCAAGAAGATATGAATTTATGGACATGAATGAGCTATCCAAAGTATACTTTTACGTTCTAAATAATTATGAAGAAATTAAAGATTTTATTGAGTAAGTATCATTTTACCATACTATTTAATTTTCAAAAAAAAAATTTATGTCGATATAAAATTAAAAATCATAACTTCTTATAGTGAGCACAAGAGTATACTATGTAGAGAGAATAATACGGATGTCGATGATCGATATAGGAGAAAATTTATAAAATAGTTTGATGATCTTATAAGTTCATTAGTGATAGTTATTTATTTACTTATAAATAATATTATTTAAACAACATAATTTTTATCTTATAATGTAGATGAAACATAAGTATTTCAATAAAGAAGTGGGTGCGATCGATGAGTTGTATGATTTAGCATGTGATCCCGATCGAAAGGTTAATCATACACATCTTGTATCATTGAGGAATGAGATTTCACATAAGAAAGCTTGAGATGCAACGATGGATCAGAATAGTGAATTGCTACAACAGGATATGAAGGAGAAGAAGAGATTGAATTATTATGGTGTACTGGTAGATATCATAGAACTGAAGTATGGATTCAGTAATTTTATATTTTTATTTCAGTATAAATGGTGGGATATTAGTAATAAAAAGATCGATATTCATATTGATTCATAATTTATCAGTATAAATTTGCACGAATATGTACCAAAATGAGCCGTATATATTAGCAACTCAAGCGAAACAAATAATATATTTGAAAGATCTAAAGTATCGAGGTAATTAGTATATTGTACAAAAAATAACACCTAGAGGCGTATATGACATACCAACTCGATTAGAGATGGATGAAAATTCAGATTTACATGAAGAGAAAGCTTTTCAGCAAGAAGAACAAGCATTAGCCGAGCTTTTGATTGATGAAGAACTTGTAACGGCACCTTTGAATAGGGCTGATCTTCCATCCAATAAAGTTGAAGTTGATTTTGTATTTAATCTTGATGAGTCAGAGGGCGACGATCAGTTCATAAATGACAATGAGATAGAAAATAACACATATATTGATTACTGTGATTCGGACGAAGATCTACACATCGAGGAAGAAACGAATATTGATGAGTAGATCTATATTCTTCGTTCAATTTTGTCTTCCAATAATGGTATGCGATATAATTGTATTCATTAGAATATTATTTGATTTCTACTATTATTATTCAACATTATATTTATTTATATCTCAATTCCTACAGATATGGTACTAGGAGATAGACGACGACGTTCGCATTCATAGCTCCCTACAGATGCCTTAGAGGTTAAGCACCTCCACCGATCTCCGTTGTCGCACCAGCTTCACTGTCAGAGGGTCCTACACCGGCAGGTCCCAGTGAGGCAGGTCCCAATGAGAGGATCTCAGTGAGGTGGGTTCCAGTGGTATTAACTATTACACTTTATATATAATAAAATTTGATTCTTTTATTTGGATCATACTAATAATTTATTTATTATTGTTTCAAGTGAGTCCTCATCGGTGGTGAGGTCCCTCGAAGAACCTCATTCTGGAGCGTTGGAGATGCGAGCACCTAGGATAGCATCTCTGGATCGAGATACCGACCGACTACACTAGATCCATTAGGGGATGGTATGACCCATGGCAGACTGAGCTGGGCATCATATGCCCTAGTTATGCCCCCGTGATGTTTGATGTATTGCATTTTTATAATAATAATTATTATTAGTTTTAATGATTTTGATAAATTGATATAATAATTAACTAAATAAATATAAGAACCTGATATGTTTTATGTCAATTGCAGGTAATTGAGCCAGGTCACACCTAATTGGGCTTAACCATATTTTAAAGGTCAAATTAAGTGAAATTGGTTGAGTCCGATTCAGCAGGTTTGTCATCCAGAGTTATCAGGTCTTGCATCAAAATCAGAGTCCACCTCAAAGCAGAATAACAAATCAAGATATCAATGGACCCCACACCTTATCCTTTTTGGCATCATCAGCAGAAAAGAAATTAGAGATGCAGAAAATAAATCAAGCAGTTAATCTCTCCCATCTAGTCAACCAATCTAAATTCTGGATATTTTGGTGTGAGGACCCCTAAAAGGCAAGCTACAGGATCCCAAATTGAGCAAATTAGATCCTACAGAATTTTGAGAGAAGCAAAAAAGGAACATAATTTATAGAATAAATTTGGATTCCAGATGAGGTGGCTACAGTAGGTTGAAGTTGGTAACAATGTTGGACACAACAAGAAAACCCGATACACCCAGATTCTTCTTAGTGTTTCTTGGCACAAAGATCTGATATGGCAACTAATTTTGGGTGGCAAAGAGCTATCTTGGAAAGAATTAAATGAAAGAAAATCAGAGTCCAAACTAATTCTGCATGAGGAGCAAACTGAGAAAGAATTGAAACTAATTCTTGAAAAACTTGATTTGGGCAGCTGAAACCTTACCTTGTTTTGCAGATTTTGTGGACCCAGAAAGGAAGAAATTCTTCTCCTCTAATTAACCATGCCTCCTTTCCTTCTTTTACTATGAAATCATAATAAAATCAAAAAATTTGGGCAGCATAAGGAGTAGATGGCTGGTGGTTGCTTAAAGCCTATCCAAAGGAGGAGAGATTCTATACCAAATAAAAAGAATGATATATAGAATAAAATCATGAGAAAAATACCACCTTAACCCTAGCCCTAGCCCTATTTAAGAATCCTAAAATACCAGCAAGAAGGAGAGGAGAATCATCTTTGAAAGCTAGAAATCAAGCAAGGAGAGTTTGGAGTATCTGGAAGATTTGAAGAGAGGATTCATTCGCTCTGCAATTCCTTCAGAGTTTTTAATTCTTTCTCTTATTTACTTTGCATTTATTTTTTAGAACTCATTGTTAGGATGATTTTGGAGTTTTATTCAAGTAAACTTGAGTTTGATTTTGATACGATGAAAAGCTAAATTTCTAGCTAGGGTACCTGATGTAGCTTGGATTTAATTTCAATTCCAGAATCTTGTATTAATTTTTTTGTTAATGCAATTGTTTGTTATTTGCACTTAATGCTTTTAAGTATTATTATCTTTGGTACTTGATTGATTTTGATTTATAATTGGTACTGGGAAGGAAGATTATAAATTAGAGTTAATAACAAACATCATAGGAATAATAATTGGAGTGGGAGCAGAAGATTTGACCTGTGGGATTTTGAAAATAATCACTGTGCTTATTGAACTAATTGAAATCTATTTTACTATTGGAAGATAGATTATAGGTTTTAATTAGTATATTTAATAAGACTCGAGAGAGATTATTAAATAATTTAGGATTATTTATCCTTGCATTAATAATTAAATTTAGATTATTAATCTGAATAGCTGGAATTGATAATTGGTCCAAGTGAAATCAGATATACCCTAGTACTTTATCAATCGAATTTTGATTCAGCTTTCATTGAGTTCTTTAGAGTTAATTTTATTTTCCATTATCATTCAGTTTCGATCGTTTAGATATTAGTAAAATTAGCATTCATTTTTGATAATTAAACTCAGTCCTTGTGGGAATGATCTCTTATTTATCATTATATTACTTGAGTGATTTTGTGCACTTGCGAAATAGGCTATCAAGTTTTTTGGCGCCGTTGCCGGGGACTGGTGCTTTAATATCAAGAATAGTTGATTTTACTAGTAATCTAGATATTTTATTTTTTAGATATTTAAAAAAAAAATCACTGACATTTCATAACGCTTAACTAATATAGTATAACCAAAAATAATAAAAAAAAAAAATCAAACTTGATTGGATATCTTGTTTCTTTGCATTGCATCTCCATAATTAACTTTAAGGGCACTTAACCCATTAATCAGATAAGGTGAAGATTTGATCACCCTTCCTTAGCCTAAAAATCACATCCTTCATCCTGCATAACCTAGACCTTAATCTAAAATCAATTAAACATTGGCCCTAGGATATTCGAGCTCAATAGGACAAGAAAGCCCTAAAGTTAGACCGGGTTCGAATTGATTAATTGCTCGGTGTCTAAGGCAAGTGGTATAAGAAGGTGGTTTTCAATTGGTTCCGTTGTCTGACCTGGCCAACTTAGTTGGTGTCTAAGAAAAGCAACAAGCAAGGGACCTCCCACATCTTACACTTACCTGGCCGAGACAGTTAGTCAGTTTTGGGCTTGGAGTGCTTGAAGGCGATCTTGGAACAGTTAGGAGCTGTCTAGATCTAGGTTAACCCTAGGATAGAAAGTCTATTTTGTGCTAACTTGTTTGCCATTAAAATTTAAACCTAATTAAAACACTCTTCTCTTTCATCTCTAGATTTAGGACTCCTTAGGACTCATTTCTAGCACTCTTTTCTCTCTCTTTCCTCTTCTCTCTTCTTAAAAAAAAAAAAAAAAGATAATAATCTTTCAAAATTACAACTTGGAAAAGAGAATCGGGTCGACTTGTGAGAATTGAATCAAACCCCATTTCAAGTCAAAAAATTGAACGCACTTGTAAATAAAATATTAAAGCAGTCAGAGAAGGGAAGAAATCTGAGGCAAAAGTAGATCCAGAAATGGCTGAAGATCCAAGGAGAGAAGTAATCCTAGTAGGAAATAATGAGGTTGCTAGAGAGGCAAACTCCAGGGCACTGCGGGATTATGCCATGCCTACCGCGAATGGAGCTTCATCTAGCATCACAAGACCACCTGTGCAAGCAAACAACTTTGAGATCAAGCCTGCTTTGATCCAAATGATCTAGACAGCAGTTCAGTTTGGAGGATTGCCCAATGATGACCCTAATGCACACATTGCAAACTTCTTGGAGATATGTGATACCCTTAAGCATAATGGAGTGTCAGATAATGCAATTCGGCTAAGATTGTTCCCGTTTTCACTTAGAGACAAAGCTAAAGCATGGTTACAGTCTCTTCCTGCTGGCTCGATCACCACTTGGAATGACTTAGCACAAAAATTTTGGCAAAATTCTTTCCACCTGCTAAGACTGCCAAGTTGAGGACTGATATCCAAACCTTCGTGCAATTTGACATGGAGACCTTATATGAAGCCTGGAAAAGGTTCAAGGATCTGCTTAGGAGGTGTCCACACCACGGGCTGCCTAAATGGTTGGTTGTGCAAACCTTCTACAATGGGCTGAACAACCATACCAGAATTAATATTGATGCTGCTGCTGGAGGTTCATTGATGGGGAAGTCGCTTGATGAGGCCTATGATCTTTTGGAGGAAATGGCCAACAACAATTATCAATGGCCCAATGAGAGAAACATGGCGAGAAAACTGCTGGGGTTCATGAGATAGACGCTATTACTGCACTCAATGCAAAAGTAGACACTCTTTTCAAAAAATTAGATCATTTGTCTATTAATGCTGTCAATACTTGTGTGCAGACCTGTGAGATGTGTACTGGGCAACATGCTACTCGAGATTGCCTGATTGACAGCTCATTCATGCCTCCAGTACAAGAACAAGTGCAATATGTGGCAAACTAAGGAAGGCAACAGAACAATCCATACTCAAACACCTACACGCCTGCCTGGAAGAACCATCCAAATTTTTTCTGAAAAAATCAACAGCAACAACAAAATTATCAGAATAGAGGACCACCTGATTTTCCACAGCAAGAAAAGAAGTCTAATCTGGAAGAATTGGTTGCAACTCTCACTAAGGCCACTACTGATTTTATGGGTGAGACTAAGGCAAACTTTCAAAACCAGCAAGCTGCCATTAAAAACTTGGAAATACAAATGGGACAGTTGGCCAACATAGTAGCTAACAGAACTCAAGGGTCATTGCCTAGCAATACTGAAACGAACCCGAAGGAGCATGTAAAGACAATTACCTTGAGGAGTGGAAAACAACTAGGGGAACAACAAGGGAAAGAGTCTGTTAAAGAACAAGTAAAGGAACAAACTCAAGAAGAGACTATGGTCAAAGAGAAGCTAAAAGAGAAAAAGGAAGAGCCAGTAAAGCCCTACAATCCACCAGTTCTTTTTCCTCAAAGGCTCAAGCAAAGTAAGGATGACAAGAACTTTCTGAAGTTTTTGAAGGTCTTCAAGAAACTACACATAAATATTCCATTTGCAGAGGCATTAGCTCAGATGCCTAGCTATGTCAAATTCTTGAAGGACATCCTTTCCAAAAAGAGAAGGCTAGAGGACCATGAGACAGTCATGCTCATCGAAGAGTGCAGTGCAATCATTCAGAACAAGTTGCCATCAAAATTAAAGGATCCAGGGAGTTTTACAATTCCATGCAATATTGGCAATATCGAATTCACTAAAGCATTGTGCGATTTAGGTGCTAGCATTAACTTAATGCCTTTATCTATTTTCAGGAAGCTTGGACTAGGGGATGTGAAACTGACCAGTGTCTCATTACAACTAGCTGATCGATCGGTGACATATCCTAAAGGCATAGTGGAGGATGTATTAGTCAAGGTGGATAAATTTATCTTCCCAGTGGATTTCATTGTCTTGGATATGGAGGAAGATAGAGAGGTTCCTTTGATATTGGGGCGTCCATTCCTTGCAACTGGCAAGGCACTTATAGATGTCCATGAGGGTAAGCTTACTTTAAGAGTGGGACAAGAAGAGGTAATTTTTAACGTGCTTAATTCTTCTAAATATCCTCTTGAGAATGATGAATGTTTTAGATTAGATGTGATTAATAAATTTGTTAGTGAAATAATTGACAATTCTGAATATGACTTGATTGATGGTGTTAAAAATAAACAGCATGTTGATGTATTAAATGATGTTGAGAAAATACAGGATTCAGTAGAGGCTAAGCCAAACCCCAAGCTTGAGCTTAAGCAGCTCCCTTCTCACTTAAGATATGCATTCTTGGGAGACTCATCTATTTTTTCTGTCATTATATCTGCTCATTTGTCTACTGAACAAGAGAAAAAATTGTTGCATGTGTTGAAAAAGCATAAGAGAGCATTAGGCTGGTCTATTGATGATATTAAGGAAATTAGTCCCAGTATATGCATGCATAAAATTTTAATGGAAGAAAACTACAAACCTTCAATTGAGCATCAACGTAGGTTAAATCCTAATATGAAGGAAGTAGTTAGAGCTGAAGTAATGAAGTTACTTGGTGCAGGAATTATCTACCCTATTTCTGATAGTAGTTGGGTGAGTTCTGTTCAAGTAGTTCCTAAGAAAGGGGGGATGACTGTTATTACAAATAATAAAAATGAGCTGATACCCACTAGAACAGTCACTGGTTGGCATGTGTGTATTGATTATAGGAAGTTAAACAAAGCCACACGAAAGGACCATTTTCCTTTGCCTTTTATTGACCAGATGCTTGAGAGATTGTCCGGATATCCCTTCTACTATTTTTTAGATGGTTATTCAGGATATTTTCAAATTTCTATTGTACCTGAGGATCAAGAAAAAACTACATTTACTTGTCCATATGGAACATTTGCATATAGGAGAATGCCATTTGGGTTATGTAATGCACCTGCAACTTTTCAAAGATGTATGATGTCTATATTCTCTGATATGGTTGAAAAATTCATTGAAATCTTTATGGATGATTTTTTAGTTTTTGGTCCTTCTTTTGATATGTGTTTGACTAACCTCTCCCAAGTTCTACAGTGTTGTGAAGAAACTAATCTTGTGTTGAACTGGGAGAAATGTCATTTTATGGTGCAAGAAGGAGTAGTTTTAGGCCATAAGATTTCATCTAGAGGGATAGAAGTAGACAAAGCAAAGGTGGAGGTCATTGAAAAATTACCACCACCAACATCTGTTAAAGGAGTGAGAAGTTTCTTAGGGCATGCTGGCTTCTATAGAAGATTTATAAAAGATTTCTCTAAAATTACCAAACCTCTTTGTAATTTATTGATCAAGGATGCGCCTTTTAAAATTACTGATGAGTGTTTGGTTGCTTTTAACAGATTAAAGAGAGAATTAATCTCAGCTCCTATCATCACTGCACCTGACTGGAATCTACCATTTGAACTCATGTGTGATGCAAGCGACTATGCTATAGGAGCAGTCTTGGGACCAAGAAAGGAGAATAGACTTCATGTGGTGTACTATGCGAGTCGAACACTGAATAATGCACAGTTGAACTATGCCACCATAGAGAAAGAGTTTGTTGCCCAGCTATGCAACCCAAGAGGGGGGGTGAATTGGGTTTTAAAAAATTTAGGCTTAACTAATTACTTGTAAAGAATTATATATCAAAAGCTTGATGAATGAAGAGAGATACTTTGGTTTGAGATTAATTACTTAAAACAAGAATGCAAGGATATAATGGAGAATTAGAGAGAAACAATAAAGCATGCCACAAACACAATGATTTATAGTGGTTCGGTGCCAACCTTGCACCTACGTCCACTCCCCAAGCTCCTACTTGGGAATTCCAATCCACTAAACTTTGTATTCAACCCGAATACAACCGTCGGAAACTCCGACACTAGCTATCCCAAGCTAGTCCACTTGTTTCCCGGGTACAAGCCGACCCACACACTCCGATTTCAGGTTCGGATCAACCTTTCCTTGTTTTGGAAACCCTCCAAAACAAAAACAATTGCTCACAAGATAAACTCAGTTTAGAGCACAAATTAAGTACAAGAATAGCTCCTTAAGTGAGCGAATATAACAATAAATACGCTTTACTCAAATGAAGAAGCCCTTCTTGGATTTCCTCAAAGTGGATGAGAGATGAAGTAAATGCTTGAGGAGTTGGTGAGCTTGATTGAAGGCTTCTTGAAGGCTGTAAATGAGCTCTTGAATGAGGTTGAGAAGTTGGCTTGAGAAACTCTCTCTTGAGTGCACTTGAATGCCCTCTTGAATGCTCTTGATTTTCTCTTTTCAAATCACTTGAATGCCTCTTGGATATTTGGATCTCCCCACTTTTTGTTTTCCACCTTTTGAAACCTTTATAGCCTTAAGAGACAAGGGAAAACAAACTAGGCAGAAAAAGAGCCGTTAGAGCACAAAAAGTGAGCATTAAAAGCAACCAAATCTGGCCAAAAACTAGCCGTTACAGGCAAATCCCGTCATATGAGTCGACTCATGAGTCGACTCATGCCTCAGGGGTCGACTCATGAGTCGACCTCTGTTGCAAAGTCCAGAGATTGGGTTTCTGGATTTTCTTGGCCCAAAATAGCAGAGGTCGACTCATGCCTTGTGGGTCGACTCATGAGTCGACTCACAGGTCGTGCCAAGCCAGAAAACCAGCGTGCCATGGCTAATCTTTGCGTGCCAATCAGCTCATAGTTTTATGAGTTGACTCATGAGTCGACTCATGAACTTCAAACCTTCATAACTCCAAAAATATAAGTCCAAAAACCATGAAACTTTCACCAATAGATTACATATCATTTGTTCTACACGATGATGCTATCAAATCAGAGTTTTGATGAAATTATGATTTTGCCCCTGTAGAGCATAAGGTCTTTTTCACATAAAAATTATTTGTATCCCTTCCAACTGTTTTGTAGTCATCAAAATCAATCTAGGAGCAACAATCTTCCCCTTTTTGATGATGACAAAATATTTGAACAAAAGCATTTGTATGAATCATGAATTTCAAAAGATTGCATTTTAGGTGCATATGCTTGAAAAGAGTATGATTCTTTTGGCATGTGAAACAAATGGTTATATGCAAAAGTAGTTTGCCCATTTGCTTAAAGATTGGAAGATATGCTCATTGGATTATTGTTTTGGTGTTAGAGCAAAAAATTTGATTTTATTATCAGAGCAAACTGTATTTTGAAAAATTTTCTCAATTCTCAAAACTAGTCATGTGTGCCAAAGCATATTGAATAGTTGATTTGGAAAGAGTATTAGATCATTTAAGTTTAAGATGTATCAGAGCAAGAGAAATGAAAATCCTGCAATGTATCAGTGTAGGGAAAACAATTTTACAAAGTATCAGAGAAAAATTTTGCAAAGTATCAGAGTAATAAAAAACAGTTTTTCAATGTATCAGAGTAAAATTGAGTAATGTATCGGAGTAGTAAAAAAAATGTCAAAGTATTTAATTGTCAATGTATTAAAATTGTCAATGTATTAATTTCTCATAATTTGTAGTGTTTGCTTTTGATGGATTTCTTGTATTTAATTTCTCCCCCTTTTTGACATCATCAAACAAGGTTAAGTTCTTTTTCTGAAGCATTCTTTAATTTCTCTTCTTGTAGGGTTTGCTCCCCCTTAATGAAGCAACTATTAACAGCAATCATAAAATGATAATACCATAAAGAGAAGACAATATTTCACAAAAGAGAATATATGACCAAAGTAAGATAATCATCATTCCATAAGTAAAGCCATAATTGTTTCAGTACATAGATTGTAACATAAAAAGTAACATACAAAGTCAACTAGCTCATGTCAATACATGGCCCCAAAAATACAGATCCTAGAGAGGACTAAACACTAAGACCTAGGATCTAGAAATGATCAATGATCAGAATCATCAGAAAAGTGATAAGGATCAGATGGATCTGGATCTGAGATGCGTCCTCGACCCCGTCTGCCTCTGGCACGAGAGGAAGAACTGGCACGAGCAGGCGAACGGGAGGAACTGGGTGGCTGAGAACGCTGAGAAGCTAGGGACTGAACTGAAAGGGTAAGTCTGATGGAGTCAAGTACAGTCAGTGCCCTGGAGACAGCCTGGAGAAGTACAGTGAACTGAGTAGTAGCTTGCTCACTTGATCCTCTGATCTCCTTCCTCAGTAACTCATAACCGCCCTCAAGAGCTCCTCTGAGTCTGCCGGCCTCTGCAGTGAGATCAGTGACCTCAATCGTAGACTTCTGAGGCTGAGGGTGTGCCAAATCGAAGACCTGCCCCTGTAACTCGAGAACTCTGCCAGTCAATCTCAGAACAGTGTCCTCAAGCTGCTGAATCCTCATGGACTGATCTGCCATCATCTGATATACTGTGGAGATGTGGGGAGTCAAAGTCTGATCAGTAGAAGTAGCCCCTGGTTCAAATGAAGTACTGCTCATCTGACTCGACATCAAAGAGACCATACGCTGTGCAATCCGCTCAATCTGATAATCGGACAGTATGAACTCTGGCAGAGGTGCTCTGCTCTCTGGCTGATGCACAGGTGTGGGTATCCTGGTAAACTCAGAAGGGCCAGCCTCTGGATCCGGAAAGAACTGTATATCAGGTGAAGCTGCCCTGAAGCCATGAACAGGAGATGATGGACCTTCTTCTTCTTCAGCTCTGACTTCTGCTGTATCCTCAGCTCTTTCTTCTGCTCTCTCTTCTGCTCTTTCTTCTGTTCTCTCTTCTGCTCTTTCTTCTGTTCTTTCCTCAGCTCCCCTTATCCAACCACCACACCTTTTGTG